>NC_054701.1:75638314-75658177 GCF_016097555.1 Gigantopelta aegis
AATAGAATGAAAACTATATGAATAGTTTCATTCTTTCCTGTAAAACATCATCACTCTCTGTGCTTTGAATAAATGTACACTGATGGAATCCTTTCGATTCCATCCAGAATTTTTATTACAATTTTTACGTGATACTGACTTTTATTCTAAATTTTAATATTATATATATGTGATATTTGTATTTGTTGCACAGTTCATTATACTGTGTTTTAATTTCACTGTTGAATTTCTATATTGATGGTTGTCATCACATTACTTTTACATTTACCATAGTTTGACACCGAATAGCTAATGTATGTTTTGTGCTGGGGTGTTGTTAAACATTCATTCATTGAATAAATCTATAGAGTGAATAAGAAGGTGTTCTTCCAAGCCACACTTGATCTAAGGAACCCTTACAAAGGTCTCAAGAGACTGGAAGACATTACGTTTCAATGAAAAAAGAAAACTCTGCACCCAACTCCATGGGAAGAAGGTTCTATTTGTGAGAAGAAGTACATATTTCAAGTTCTACGGATATTGGGTTTTTTGTTTGTTTGTTTGTTTGTTTTGTTTGTTTTTTTAATTTTATATATTTATATATTATCATTTATTATTTTTTAAACTAATTAATTTATTTGTTTTATTTATTTATTTATTTATTTATTTTTTATATTTTTTTAATTTTTAATTTAAAAAAAAAAAAAAAATCTTGACCATTCCCTTGTTGACAAATATCTACCCAAGCAAAGGGAGAAGACATGGGTTGTTACAGTAATTATATACACAATTTATACACACATAATGTAGTTACTACTTTATAGGCAGAATTAATAAAAACAATATGTTCACAAGGGCCTGGATTTTAACTAGAGTAAATGAAAGTATATAATGCTATATGAAAATGAGAGAGGAAGAGAAAGAGAGAAAGAGAAGGAGGGTAGAAAAAAAAGAGAAAAAAAGTAAGCACACACATACATACACACACACGCACGTGTTTTGATTATGTACATATTTATCATTATTTGTAACAACATTTCAGTGGTCTGTAAAAAGAAGTAGAATATACGATAGGCACACAGATATGAAGGTGTTTTACTTTACATCAATTCCACATGACCTGTTGGGGCTGATGAAGACACCTGAATGAACAAACGTAATTTTAAGATTATATATCAAATAGAGAATGGTACATTGCCCATTTGGTGTTTACTGTAGCGAATATGATGCTCAATCAGGTATCTTTGTTTAACTTCGTTTTGGAAATGAGTAATGTTTAACTGTACATTTGCACTTTGCATTTAAATATAAAATACTTGGCTAACAATAATAATAAATAAAAAATATCCTTGTTTTAGTATTATTTTTACATCCAAATGTAATAAGGTCAAAGGATAAATTTAGGTTAAAAATATGATTACAAGATTTTAATAACTAATTCAAAAAATTATTCCAAAAAAGCTGAACAACCTTACATTCCCAAAATAGATGTTCTATAGATTCCCGCATTTCATGACAAAAAGTACACATTTCACTGTTAGTAATTTTTAGTTTATAAGCAAATAGTTTAAAAGGATCTTTCTATCAGCTACATAAGGTAAATAGTGGCAATCAATATACAAAATTATTTTATGTGCGCGGTTTGTTAAATATAACGTGCGTTAATTTTCACACTCGCCAGATTGAAATTACGTGCGCTGTACGAACGCGATCGCACCCGCGCACCTTAAAAAGCAAGGTCTGCGAACCCAATAATGGTAACGTATTTGATTTTAACATGGATGAAGTACTATATGAAGTAAACAATGACAGTACTATTAACGAAAAATCCAGTGCAGGTGAAATAATGAAAGCTATAAAACAACTAAAATATCATAAAGCAGCAGTTGTTGACAGAGTAGTTAACGAATACATTAAGTCAGCCGCTACGTCGCTCATGCCAGTTTGTGTTAAACTTTTTAATACTATTTTTAATAACAGAGTCTTACCAGATGAATGACATACCGGTATTATTATACCAGTTTTTAAAAACAAAGGAAGTCGGCTACATCCCGACAATTACCGACCAATCACATTACTTTGCTACTGCTCTAAACTGTTCACAACTTTACTTAATAACCGTTTAAGTTTATTCATTGAGGAAAATACCAATAGTGAGGCCCAAACCGGGTTCCGTAAAGGCTATTCAACTACAGACCATCTTTTTACATTACATCACGTAACGGAACATGCGCTTAAATTTTGAAAAAAAGGCGATTTTAATTGTTAGAGGGTCGTGCGCTTTTGTGGCTTTTGAGAATACCTACGTAATATAGCTTTGGCATTAAACTGCATAAGCAGAACGTAATAACCGGTAAATTTTTTAGAATTATCCATGGCGTCAAATGTCAGAGAGAGAAATCAAGGTCTTAAATCAATAATTGTCGTTAATAACCAGCAATCCACTTTATTTTCCAATAAAACAGGACGGTATCTCCGTCAAGGTGAAAATTTTCCCGGGAACGTTAGTCCGTTTCTATTACCCCTGTCTGTGTATAACCTTTGTGAATGATTTTAGAATACCAATATTCTTTATCTAGCCATGGATGTGATACGAGTATTTTCCCCTACAACAGAAGACCAAGATCACTAGGTAAACAGATATTGCTTTAATTCTATGCTTTGCTTGTTATTATACATACGATAGACTGCCCTATTATCAGTTCCACTGGCAGCAGACCTACAACACACCTTAAATATGTTTGATCAATATTGCAATTAATCCTGGAAGGAAACTTAAAATAAACGGTAACTAAAACGAGAAATATTGATTTTTAACGGTAACACTAGAGATTATAAACATAATTTTAAGATTGGAAAGAATACATTAGAAAATGTGAAAGAATACAAATACTTAGGAATTATTTTTACAAAATTAAACAACTTTCGAGTTACTAAGAATAGACTTAAACAAAAGGCAACCAAGACCATGCACTTTGTATCATCAAAATCAAAGGACAACTATCTATCAACCGAATGTAAACTTAAATTTTTTGACTCAATGGTTCTGCCAGTTTTATTATATGGATGTGAAATATGGAGATATGTTGATATATTTAATTCTGTACAAGTAAACTTTCTAAGACACATCATACCTGTTAAGAACGCAACACCAATATGTATGCTTTATGGAGAGTTAGGGAGAACGCCAATCGAGTTAACTATATATAGAAGAATCATATACTACTGGGCGCGACTGATATCTGGAAAACAATCAAAATGGTCTACTCTTTTATAAAAAATTATGTTAAATGACTACCTTACTAACGGAACTAACTACAACTGGATTAATACTGTTAAAAACACACTGAATAACTTGGGAATGGGTGATATCTGGATAACACAATCTTTCATATCAGTAAATTGTCTCTCACAAGAAATTAAACAAAGACAATGCGATCAGTATTTACAAACATGGAAAAATAACATATCACAGTCATCGAGAGGCACCACTTACCGATTATACAAAGAACAACTATTTTTCGAAAGCTATATTAATAAACTAGCAGAAAAACTATGGACAACACTCTTAAAATTTAGAACGTCTAACCATTACCTACCCGTTGAAATTGGACGTTTGAATAACATACTCATAGAAGATAGAATTTATACATTATGTAATGTAATGGACATTGGCGACGAGTTCCATTATCTTTTCATTTCCCATTTTATGCATAATTCAAGAGTCCAGTTGCAACATCCATATTATTATACGCGACCAAGTACTTATAAACTTAGAGAACTAATGGAGAATAAACGAATTGGTACCCTAAAGAAATTAGTATGTTTCATAAATATAATAATTAATGAATTAAAACGCCCTTGACTACAAACACCATCAAAACCAAACATATTTAATATGCACCACTGCACCATATACAAGTTTAACAATCTATTCGTTTATAAGTACTTATATCTGTATTAAATATCTGTAATATACTGATATGTGTGATTGTATGCGTTTGTGTATGTGTGTATGTATTGTAATTAATGTATTGACTGTCAACCATCTTGTCACGTGTATATAACAAAATGTTTAGGTATATATTCTTCCTATGCCGTTGTGTAACGGCCCGAGTGTAAACAAAGTCTTGTCTTGTGACATTGCAGCAAGCGCACCTGTAATTAGCTCTGCGTACACAATCACGTTATCGGTTGAGTGGGTATTCTAAGTATAAGTAATGCAGTAATGATTGACGTCGGTGTGAACGTCCGGTTTTCTGAGGTAAAATTTGCATTAAAGGAACACAATGGGACCGGATCTTTCGTCCGGTGCAGTTTAGAGGGGTTTCCAGTTTAGAGGGGTAAATTTTAGTGTTAAAAGATACGCAAATCACGGGACCGTGCAAAACGTCCAGTTTTGAGGGAATTCCGGTTTACCGAGGGTCCGGTTTTGAGGGATTTCATTGACATGACTTCTAAACATTGTTTCAGTAAAATTTGACCAATAGACCTCTTTCACATTCCCCGCTGAAGCAAATGATCCGCTTTCAGAACTAGAACATACAGGTTTATACATATGGAGTTTCTGGTGGTGCAAAAACAAAATAGAAAAAGGTCCACTTGGTTCATATTCGAACCCCTCCCCCCCCCCCCCAGGTCCAGATCACGCTACGCCCCTGGTGTATTATTCTCGAGTGTAACCGGCGTCAACTCATTGTTTGGCAAGGGGAAACCCCTCCCCCCGCCTACGGCTCCGCGCCTTGGGCGCTCGCGTTTGATGAATTCCGTTTACATGAAATTTCGATTCTCCCCCCCCCCCCCCACACCTCTCCCCGCTAATCATGCTGGCTACGGGCCTGAAGTTATATACACTATTCATAAGTTAGACCAAACATCAAATTAGGATCGTATCGGGTTGCATGGGTCTACCACTCTGGAAAAGAATATATAGGACTTCGCCCTGTGTTTGTAAATGTGTATCAAAGAGCTGATGGTATCGTTAACGATCTCGACCAATGTTCTCAGGTACAAAATACAAAATAGTAACCAAACACTATTGTACATACAGATATATTTTTACTTCAAACTGATTTTCATGTAAAGTAGAAGATGTCATCTTCTAAGTTCTTCAAAACAAACAACGCAAACAGCATGTCAACTTTTATTTCCGCGTTTACATGTGATGTCAAACTTTGAGCCGCGTTTACTCGGTTTCTGCCGTCATGCTAAGTTGTAGGTTTTCGCCTGTGATGTCTCATACAATAATTATGTTTTAAAACTTCGTAAATATCAGATATTATTTCAAGTGAAGTCGTATGTATCTGATATAAATGATAGTGAAAATAAAATAAAATAAAATAAAATAATAAATAAAATAAGATAAATAAATAAGTAAATACATAAATACATAAATAAATAATTTGTGGATAGACATGTAACATTGATTAGTAATTGTACGACAGTCTTTTTTTAATGAAACGATAAGAGGAAAATAGAGCTGTGATAAAGGTCTATGTGAGTTAGGGTGTTTGTTTGGGTTTTTTAGGGGGAAGGGGAGGCTTATTTTATTAAATTTTAAATACTGATACATGTAGTAAATTAAACATCACTGGAAATCCGCGTGAGTATTTAACTATAATTCTAATTGTTAAAAGTAAAAAAAACATTCCACTAAAGTTAATTTTATTGTATGAATCTTTTAATTTTGCGTTGTTAAAATACCCTTGACAGGCAGCTCCAGAGACTTCGTCTAAGTTAATCTTCCACTGCTTTTGGTCTTAAACCATTCCGATGTAAACTTTAGTAGACCGTTTTTCGCAGCCATTTTAACATCTTATATGAAATATGTACGTTAGTCGCTAAAGATTCACAGCTCCTACGAAGCTACTCACGACGCTCATGACAACTGTCGATCATGCCCCCCAATTTGTATATAGCCTCGATACCGTCCAATTCGGCAAGGGACGGTAGTCTTTGCGCACATGCGCAATGGGAATGTGAAAGAGGTCTATTTGATACATGCAAAAATCTTGAACATAGCAGATTTGTCACATATTTATGAAAAATATTGAAATACGCATTTAGCTAGGGTTTGTTAGACATTGGTTCATAACAATATTTAGCATTTTATTCCCTGTAAATTATTGTTTAAATAATTAAGTTTAAGAACATGCTGACACCTTACAACGGAATAAGTTGGGATTTTTTCCCATATTTAAAGGAAAATGCTAAACTATCTACTAGCCCTTAATTAATTTTGTCGAGTTTAGTATAGATACATGATGTAGTGGTGTTTTATTTAAATAATGTTGCCTCCATATGTTAAATACAGTGCAATGTTAATAATAAAAGGTTCGGGTAGTGTACAGCATGTATAAATATAGAAAATAATGCATTTCAGGCATTGCTTAATTTAACTTTTGCCGATGAGTATATCATTATTCATACCACATTTTGCATTGTTATTTAGTTTGTTAATTTTAGTATCTAGTACAGGATGAATATCATCCATTTTGGCATTATATCTGTTAAACATTCATATGGATGTCAAGTTTATCACTATATTTCATTTTTTAATACATCAGGGCCGTAGCTAGGATTTTTTGTTTGGGGGGGGGGGGGGGCAACTGAGTAGTTAATAGTCTAAAACTCCTTAAACAGTTAAGAAGAGAATTTTCTTAAGTTTCTATAATGCTTTCCAGATTTTTTTCGGGGGGGGGGGGGGGCAACCGCCCCCCTTGCCCCCTCTGCTAGCTACGGCCCTGTATATGTAGTATTTTTGGAACACAAAATGTGCAACGATATCCCTATTTAAATAGCGATATTATTATTATTATTATTGTTGTTACTGTCGGGCTGCTGGTACTCACTTGCACCTGCCAGTGCAGGCGGTCCCCCCCCCCCCACCTTTGCTGCCCAGGACAGGCGTGCGCTACAACAGCTTGTTCTGAATGTGCATTTAAAACCCTATGACCTGACCTGACCTATTATTATTATGCCACCCAAAACGTCGGTCTGTGGTCAGACCAAAGTTCCAGAATTGATGCGGCGATGCCGATTTTTTTTTTTTTTAAAGCATGGATTGCACAGAAAATGTCGGTATATGTGACATCGAAATAAAGAGGATATTTAAATTGAAATCAAAATCACGATGGACGTCCTAATTCATGCGCGATAGCCTTTTGGCTGCAAATGAATGAATGAATGTTTAACGACACCCCAGCACGAAAAATACATCGGCTATTGGGTGTCAAACTATGGTAATGCACATAAATAAAGTGATGATCAACATCAATATAAAAATTCAAGGTTTAAACAAAAACAGTGTAAAGAACTGTGCCAAAAATACAAATACAAATATCACAGAATTTTACGGACACCGAATTTTACTCTAAACTTCAATTTGTGCTGTATTGGCCATTCTCAAAGAGAATGTTACACCCCTGCACCACGGTGAGGTTACAGCACGCGCAGGGGTGGCTGCAAATGCGGTTTCACGTCGTAGCAAGAAAAGCCCGACAGATGCTAATAAGTATCAATCACGCTATCCTGGACACACCTCAGCTATTCTGGGCTGTCTATCCAGGATAAATGTTAATGATTAGTAGTTATACCTAAACCTAAAACCTTACCTCAGACATGGCTGGACGTGTTCATACACGGCTGGTAACTGGTGAAGTTACGAAGCTGCAAGTCATCCCTATTCGCGGAACCGGCGTGACGTCACACGGCCTAGTTACCGATCATCCGGGTCTTTGGGGGGTGAAGCAAAGCCTTAGTGATTACTGTTTTACATAGAATAAAGTTATCATATTGACTTTTTGCATGCCTTGCATATTGTCATTTATTTTCTGTAGCTAACACATAGTTGCAGCATGTCTTATGAGTATTATAGCAGCTTGGGTTATCATATAATAGAAGCGAACAACGGGAATATGAATTAGCAATCTAATTATAATTAGCTCCACTATTACATGTGGATCTAATACCAGCCAGTTGGAGCTCATGTCCACCAATCAAAACCTTACTTGCAGAATCCTGCCAGTGATTTAAAAATAATTTGAAAACATTCCGAATTATCCTGAGGGTATACGACATGTTTCATGTGAATTACGAATGCCTTATTTAGACCAGTAGAACTAATTTTAATCGGATTGCTAACAACACTGCGTAATCCCCAATGTCCAGGTAACATTTTGTCTGTAAACAATAATTTAAATATTGACCATTCATTTCATTCATTCATTTCAACTTATTTTCGTGCTTATATCCAATTAAGGTTCAAGTACGCTGTTCTGGGCACACACCTCAGCTATCTGGGCTGTCTGTCCAGGACAGTGGGTTAGTTGTTAGTTGGTTAGTGGTTAGTGAGAGAGAAGAGGGTGTAGTGGCCTTACACCTACCCACTCAGCCCTTAAGAACTCGCTCTGGGTTGGAGCCGGTACCGGGCTGCGAACCTGTACCTACCAGCCTGTAGTCCGATGGCTTAACCACTATGCCACCGAGGCCGGTAATATTGACCAATCACACTTCGCCTTTTATAACGTTATTTGGGAGCATACAAATTCTAAAAATATCGGGCGAGTCTATTTTAGTGGCGAACCATACCAAAACTACGGGGTGGGTTATCAGTCTTCAATTTTACATTAAAAATTATTTATTTATTTATTAAAAAACCCTAACTAAATCAGTCTTCAGTTTTACATTACAAATTATTTATTTTATAAAATAAAACATGTTTTAAGGCATTCGTAATTCACACGAAACAAATTCAAATTATTTTTAAATCACTGGCAGGATTCTGCTACAGACACATTTGCACACACACACAAAAATAAATAAAGTTTAAAAAACAACTTGTATAATAAATTATTATTATTGTGTGTGTGTGTGTGTGTGTGTGTGTGTGTGTGTGTGTGTGTGTGTGTGTGTGTGTGTGTGTGTACATACTGTACATACTTTTTATTTTAAAAATAAAAATAAATAAATAGATGTAGTAGCCGAAGATGGCAAACTAAATACAAGTATAGAGAATGTCTTGATTGAACTAAAATTAGATTAAATGAAAAATGAAGACCACACAAATTTGATGATAAAAATAGTATACTCTTTATTCAAGAACTGGATGCATCCGGGTTTTTTTTTTGGTTTTTGATGAAAGTATATGGAATTGTGTATTTTATTTACAGTATAATGTGGAAATGCTATCAATGCACATGCTTTAACCATTTTGGTTGCTATTAACGTCGGTTATTGTTGACAAGCAACAACATTAAACTTAACGTAGTCGCATTCTGCGTGGGGAAGCCATGGCGTTGCATCAGGTTTGTCACGTTTTAGTGCCTCTACCCAGAAGTGGCGTCTGGTCTCTTCTTTTTGAAATTTGTAAAACGATATTTTTTTTAACATCAAGTTATGGTTTATGCAGCCAACTGCACAACATGTTTTAGGCATCTTGACAGTTAACTGATGTAAATGATCGACTGAAATTGACTAAATTCACTATCAATCCATACGTAACTAAGGAGAAGCTTCACCGCGTCACGTGATAAACAATGGCGGATAGGGCCGAAGTACCCGTATGTTCGGTTCCGAGAATTCACACACAGACAATGGCGTCACTGTCTGAAAGGCAAGCTCGGGTAGAATCTCATACCTGGCAATAGCCAAGTCACGTTTCAGCTCATTTCGCTGAGTGAGTGCTCCGCAAGGCTCAATGGGTAGGTGTACCTGGTGAACCAGTTGCACCGACCAGTGATCCATAACTGGTTCAACAAAGGCCATGGTTTGTGCTATCCTGCCTGTGGGAAGTGTAAATAAAATATCCCACGCTGCCTGTCGTAAAAGAGTAGCCTATGTGGCGACAGCGGGTTTCCTCTAAAAAAAACCCCATATATTAAAGACCGATGGCCTAACCACAACACCACCGAGGCCGGTCATATAAATGAGATGAATAATAGTAATCTTAGAAGAATTTATGTGAATGAAAATATTAATGATATACTAATGCTTCTCTTTGATGGTGTACTTGTTGATGATACAGTAATAGGTTTGCAAAAAATGCTTGATGTATTAAATAAGATTTGTGTAAAATGGGGATTAGAAGTTAATGTTGATAAATCTAATATAATTGCATTTAGAAATGGTGGGTATTTAAGACGTAACGAGAAGTGGTTTTATAAGGGCATTCAATTAACAACTGTGTCATATTATAAATGTCTTGGTATAACATTCTTTTCTCGTTTGAAATGGTCTAAGGCTTGGGAGACTTTATCTATTCACGCGAGAAAAGCCTATTTTCCTATTTTTCTTTATTTAAGAGATAGCCTACATTATCATATAGTATTGTCCAGAATATATTTGATACTAAAATAGCTCCTATTTTACTATATGGCTCTGAAATATGGGGATTTACGTATCGAGAATCTATTGAAAAAGTACAAAGTAATGTTTTAAAAAGGTTTTTAGAAGTTTCAAAGAGAATGTATGTATATGTAGAGATCATTTGTGTGTGAAATACTTTAGCCGTTGTATAAAATATTGGTGTAAATTATTATATATGGATTCATCCAGATATCCCAAAACTTGTTATGATATGTTGAAATGTCATGATGAAACTAGTACAATTAATTGGGTATCACATGTAAGCACATTGTTGTTTCAAACAGGGTTTTCTTATGTTTGTATTGCTCAAGAATGTGGCGTCCAGCTTTGTACAGAGATGTAAAGACATTCATTTTCAACACTGGCATGATAAAATTAATTCTAGCATATTCTTCTTATAAATCTCTTTTAGAAACAGCAAAGGTATATATTATATTTGTCACAATATAAGTACAGAAAAGCAGATATAGTCCAGTAATAGAAACAAAAATGAAACTATCTGTTTAAAATGTAATCTCAATCAAGTGGAAGGTGAATATCATTGTCTTTTAGTATGCCCATATTATGCTTTGAGCAGGAAATACTTCATATCAGAATACTTTATAATAAATCCTTCAAGAGAAAAAATTTATTTATTGATTTCTACCCAAAATATAAAGTGTATTAAAGGAATATTCTTGTTTTTTAAAAAGAAATCTGCCAGTTTAAATTGAATATACATGTATTGTAATTTGTACACATTTGCACGATTAATTTGTTATAAAAGTAGTTATCTTGGTCATGTGACCTCAATAACTAAATAAATGTATGTCTTGTCTTATTAAGTAAATAGTTTCCTATGTCATTTAAATACAGGGAAAATAAAATCGGGGATAAATTTTCGCCCCGACGTACACCTTTATGGCATGCGAATAATGATGATCTATTGTTATTTACAAATATTAATGATTTTATTCCTTGATACATGTGATAAATGTTTTTAAAGAATTTACCATGTATGTTATTTTCTAGTAACTTGTGCCATAGATGTGCTCTTGGGATCATATCGAAAGCTTTTTCAACATCAACAAATGCGCAATATAGTTTCTTTTTCCTTTTTTTCAAAATATCAGTTAGTGAATGAAGTTTAAATAAGTAATCTGTAGTCGAATAACCTCTACGGAAAGCAGCCTGGACATAACATCGTTTTCTTCAATACAAATAGTTAACCAGTTATTTAATACAGTTGTAAATAACGTTGAACGGCAATATAGTAATTGGTCGATAATTCTCAGGGAACGAACTACATTTATTTTTAAAATTGGTATAATTATTCCAGTCAGCCATACTTCTGGATACACACTGTGGTCTAAAAGTATATTAAAGAGTTTAACCTAGAATGGGAGCAATAAATGGGCTGTCGATTTAATATATTCGTTAATTGTTTTATCTATACCTGCCGCTTTATGTCATGTCATGTCGTAGGGCTTTACGTGTACATTCAGAGCAAGCTGTTGTAGTGCACGCCTGTCTTGGGCACAAGCGTCCAGGACAGGAGGGGGGGGGGGGGGACAGCCTGCACTGGCAGGTGTGAGTGAGCACCAGCAGCCCGACCGTGGTCGGTAGCAGGCGGAGGGTAATGGTGCTATGGAATTTTGAATGGAGCAAGAATTATGCCAAAAGAGAAAAGGTGCTGATTGAGGAATTTGGGCGTAATTTTGAACGGTCGGTCAAAAAGAAAGTTCCGGAGCTAGTATAGGTGCTGACATTAGTGAATCGAGAGTAGCTCGTTAATTAGACCTCTATGATGCTGAGGTGTCTCCCTAGGTTGCCCATAGGACCCTTAAAAAAGGCCTGACCGCTTCTGGTAGTTGCATGACAACCCAGGGGAGACTCGTCCAATTGTGTAAACACCGGAAGGCAAGGCGCTGTCGTTCCGGGGTTTTCCCAAATCTTGTTGTTGTAGCAGTTAACGACGTCCTCCTCTTCAGTGTCACCAAGTACCGAGTAGACCACCAGAAGCAAGTATTTGGGGGTGGGGTAGGGTAGGCTGATATTCTTTTGTCCAGCTTTCACTGGATGCAGTGCAATTGTGTACTTGGAGCTGGTATTCTTTTGTCCTTATTATAGTACGTGCTGGGCCATTAAATGGGGGCGGGTGCATTGTTAACATTAGTCAATGCACCCTATGTACTGTTGCGGTTGTGCGTGCTGTCTGTCCGTAAACCCTAGTTTGGTGTTAAGGTTGTTCCTGTTGTCCTAAGTCCCTATTCTAATGTAATCAACGGCAATCCAAAGCCACCCATCCCCCTCATACTTGGGTTCTAATGAAATACAAAGAGGGAGGGGGGGGGGGGGGGTGTGTGTTATACTAGCCTAGCTATCTAATTTGAAGGGTTTTCCCTTCTAGTGTGAGTATTGGTTAAAAAGCCTAGTGCCTAGCATACTTAGTTTGGTTACCAATGAAACAATGCATCTATTTAGGTAGGGAGTCAACTATCGGTAGGAAGAATAGTATGTAAGTAACTGTATACATGTACTAAGTTGAATTTTGTTCCCCACCCCCTTAAATTCTTAGCTAAGTTTGCAAACTTATTGGTAATATGAAGTTAAATGATGTCTAATAAGTGAGCTTACTTGTTATCTATCTGATTGTCTGTTAATCTGGTTTTCTGGTTTCTTATCCGCCTCTTCTTCTGGAACCCTAAGTGACTCGCCTTATATTGCTATAATAGAGCTTGTAATTGGTAGTACATGGTGTAGGTGCAAGTGCAAAGGCAAAGTCGTGAAAAAAGAACATTGGCATCTATAAATATACAAGTTTATCGGATATAATATCGTGCTTTTACCCCTCGTCGTTGGTCCCCCGGGGTGGAGTGCATAGTCGACGTCGACCTCCATCCGAGGGACGTACAGGCGAGGGGGGGGGGGAGGGGGGTGTTGCATGTCGTTCGTCGTATGGCTAGATATATATTATGTTAACTATTCCACCGTTCTCTCCCCGGGTTTGGAGTGCGTGGTCGAGGTCGAGTGCTTAGGGTCTCACCTCCATCCGGGGAGTCACAGGTGGAACGAGTTGTATGATGGCGTTTAGAGTTTAGGCTTGGTGGACTGAACGAAGAATATGGCTTTAAATATTTCTTGTTTATGATGTTTATCTGGGTTAAGTAGTGAGTTAGGAGTGATTTTGGGGGCAGGGTTGGCTTTAGTTAGTAGTTCAAGCATGGTTTTTCTGTGATTGTTGTGCAGCGTGCAGTCTAGAAGATAGTGTTTCATATCTTCTGGGGTGCCACACTCACAGTTAGGATCTTTACTGGTTATTGTGAAAGAGCATTTATTAAGTTGCATTGATTTCCCTATTCTAAGTTTAGTGATGATTTTATCTATTTCAGAGATTGAATGTTTAAGTCTTAAAGAGTTAACTATTGGTTTAATATTATAATGCCATATATTTTGTGTTTGATCCCAGCTTTCTTGCCATTTATTAATGTAGTGTTTTCTAGCTTTGGACATGAGTTCGCTGATGCCTAATGGAAGTGTTTTAATTCTGTTAGTGATTGATAGTGCTGTTTTGGCTCCATAGTCTGCTACTTCATTGCCAGTTATTGCTACGTGAGCTGGGACCCATTCGAAGACTACGTTAAGTTTAAGTTGGTTTATTTCATTAAGTTCATTATCAATAGCTGCTATATCTGGCCTAGTAGATTTATTTGTTTGAAGTGACTGTATAGAGCTAAGACTATCTGAGAAGATGACACTGTTGTTATATTTTTGAGTTTTTATCCAAATGAGAGCTTCATGAATGGCTGTCAGTTCTGCTGTGTATACTGATAAGTTATCTGACAGCCTGGCGTATTTAACTACTTTAGAATGTCTGTAAAGTTTTTCTTCGACTACTGCAAAGCCAACCCTACCGTTATCTGGATTTTTAGAGCCATACGTGTAGATATGGATGTGCTCGAGATAGTTTTCATTAGCTACGGCTTCGAACAGGATTTTTTTAAAGGGAGGAAATGGAGTTGCGTCCGTAGCTTTTTTGATTAGGTATGGTGAGTTACATTCAATTGTTTGGTTAATATGGTAGATCGCCACTGATGTATTATCTATCCCTACTTCAGTTTCTATTTTGCTAGCTTTAGTGGTGAAAGAATCATTAAGTTTAAGGTTAGTTTTAAATACTTGTCCTGGTTTAGCTATGATTGGGGTGAGTTCCTGAACTCTGGTGTTAGATTAAACTTTAGCTATGATTCTAAGAGCTTGATTTTGGATAACATCTAATTTATGTAACAGTTTTGGGGAGGCGCAACTGTAGGCTTGGGCTCCATAGTCTATTCTGGAGAGTATACATGTTTTGTAAACCATAAGCATTGCCTCTGTTTGCGCTCCCCAACTGGTACCTGCGATGGCTCTTAATAAGTTTAGTTTTCTTTGAATTTTTGACTATGTCATTGATATGATCACTGAAAGTTAGTTTTGAGTCAAAGGTGACACCTAAAAATTTAATTTTTTTAACTCTTGGAATTATTTTATCTCCTTATTTTAGTTGGTGATTATCTTGTTTATTGACTTTGTTAAAAAGCATATAGACAGTTTTAGTTTCGGAAAGTTTATTGCCCCAGTCCAAGGCCCATTTATTAAGTCTATTCATATCAGCTTGCATTTGGTAAAAAAGGTTAGTGGTTGTGTTGCCTGTACGCCAGATGGCGCAGTCATCAGAAAACAATGCTGTATTTAATGTTGAAGCCTTTCCTGGTTTTTCTTTGGCATTAAGTGCTTTAGTTATGTCATTAATAAAAATGTTAAAATAAGGTTGGTGAGAGGACCGAACCTTGTGGTATACCATTTATTATTTCAGTTCTGTCTGAAAAGTGACCATTAACTTTAACTGAGATTGATCTGTTATGGATGAAGTTATTGATAAAGTTAAACATGTTACTTTGAATACATTTACTTTGTAGTTTATTTAGTAGTCCTTGACGCCATACCATGTCAAAGGCCTTTTCTATGTCTATAAAGATTGCTAAAACTTTATGTGATTTTCGGAATGCATCATTAATACTATTTTGTAATCTAACAATTTGATCTATAGTTGAGTGTTTAGCTCTAAATCCGGTTTGTACATTAGTTATTAGGTTATTTTCTAGTAGGTAGTTATTAAGTCTTTTATTTATAATAGTTTCTAAAGTTTTGCACATGTGGGACGTGAGTGTTATCGGTCTGTAACTCCCCGGGAGGGAACGGTCTTTTCCTGCTTTAGGGAGACTAAAGCATTCTGCGTGTTTCCATGCAGTTGGCATTTGACCCTCCCTCCAGATTCAGTTAACACTACCTCTAGGGCTACGTCCGGCATGTGCTTAAGTAGTGTATAGCTAATTTTATCAGGTCCGGTGGCAGTACTCTTTTTTGCTTTAAGAGCTGTTTTTAATTCTAGTAAGGTTATCGGTTTATTGAATTCTAAGTTATCAGTAGTTTGGTGGTTTGCTGTTTTGGTATCGTTAGTTAGTAGAGAGTTGTATTTCTTAAGTTTTTCAAAAAATTGTTTAGCACAATTTTCATTGCTACTATTTTTACTAAAGGTTTTACTGAGAAGGTCGGCCTTTTGTTTATTAATAGTTGCTGTTTTATGTTTTTGAAGAACTGTGGAGTTAGTGCGTTGTCCTTGAATAACTTTAAAAAAAATTCCACATTTCTCAAACTGATGTTCTATTATTAATTTCTCCACAGAATTTATGCCAGCTGGCTTACTTCGTTTTTAGCTATTTTATATTTAGTGTGGTAGTCTTGTTTCCCTGTTTTTTTAAATAAAGTTTACGCATCCTGTTCCTATAGCCGCATTTGGTTTTTATTTCGTCCGTCCACCAGTTAACTGGTCTATTTTTATTGAGAGGTTTAGTTTTAGGAATATTTTTCAGCTATTTCTGTTATTTTATTAGTAAGTTTAGTAGTGGCGTCGTCAATGTTTAGGCTATCTTCTAACTTGATATTGCTACAGTCGCTTGTAAAGCCAGCCCAGTTAGCTTTGCTAAATTTAAATTTAGGTATAAATTTATCTTCTTCTGTATAAGTAGTATTACATTTATAGCCGTTTAATATGGGTAGGTGGTCGCTATTGAGAGCTTCTAACACCTCCAATTGGGCGTTTGCACCTATATTGTTAGAGGTGATAGTTAGGTCGATGGCAGATGTGCTCAGCTAGTCATGTATAAAAGTAGTACTGCCAACGTTGAGACATACTAGATTGTGTGTGTTGATGAATTCCTCAAGTATGTCTCCCTGTGCGTCGGAGTGCAGACCTCCCCACAGTGTGCTATGACAATTAAAATCTCCTACACGAATTAAGTTATTGTTTGGGTTTATGAGTTTATTGTAATCTCTTAGCGTTAGTTGTTTATGGGCTGTTCCCGGTGGGCTATAAACATTGATGATGTCAATAGGCATTTTATCGTTGTGTATAGTAAGTCCTAGAACTTCTAAGTTTTTATTAATAGAATCATATTTAATTTCAGTATGCGGTATGGTATTTTTAATTAGAGTGGCTTAGTGTCTGCGCTTAACTTTTTTTTTGAGTTGCCATCCGGGCAAGTGGTGACAGCATTTTCACTTGCCCGGATTTATTTTCACTTGCCCGAATAATATTTTCTAAAAAAACAACAATATTGCAACAGATTATAAGAGAAAACATTTATTTTGAGTATTTTCCTGCACTCAACCAACTCACTCTTTAAATAAATAACAGACATGCCACTGTGACTCCCCACTGTCACTGTCAATACATTTGTGGTATTTCCAACAAACAAAGATGCTTGCGTTCACCAAACGTTGAGCACTGGTATAACCGACACAACCCCTTCCTCCCCCCCCCCCCACCCCATCTCAATGAAATAATAATAATTTAAAAAACCCCTAAAATATAATGTTCAGTGGATACGATCTATGACGTGTACAAATAACCAGGGCTGAATCTTGTCGACATGAATTTGTGCCCAATTTTACATGCCACTTAACTTACCTTACACCTATTCTTATATTGGGCATATGTTTATATGTAAAAGCAGACCTACACTTTTTCATGGTGCAAAGTAGGCTACATAGCTGTACTTTTATTTATTTATTAATTATTTATTTAATTTTTTTTTTTTTAAATCGGTCGCCAGGCGGGCAACCTTACTTTGGGTTTTCAGTCGCCCGCCTCTAGTACTATTTTCTCTATTTTTATAATAACTTGTATATCCTGTAATTTTAAATACTTCAGTTTTTTTTTTTTTTTTTTTTTGTGCCGATTCCTAGCCAAGTTTCTTGCAGGCAAATTATATTTGGCTTGATGTTGCTAGTGCTAATGAGTTGAATGAGTTCGGCACCATGTCCCATTGAATGGAGGCCTTTAGCGTTCCATTGGAGAACGCTAAGGCCCTTATTTCCTATGTTTGAATTATGTCTCCCATGATGCTGGTCCGATTTTTAAAAAGTTTTTAGTTATTTTTAGATTTAATTAGGTTAATTGTTTTGGATAATTAGGCTAGCTTTAATTGTTGATATCTCCTGTACTAGAGTGCCGCTTTATTGTTTTTTAGTTATTTTATAGATTTTAGTATTTCGTCCTCGCTGAATCTTCCATTTATAATGTTATCGTTGCTTACTTGGTCTACGAGATCATCAATATTTATGTCGGGCACTGTATCAGGCGATAGGTCCTTATTTAATTCACTGAAATAATGGGGTGGGGGGGGGGGGGGGGGGGGGGTCAAATATATTTTGCTATTTACATCATACATATCAATGGGTTTAGATACATCGTAGGTCGCTGAATCTTCCATTTATAATATCATCGTTGCTTACTTGGTCTACGAGATCATCAATATATATGTCGGGCACTGTATCAGGCGATAGGTCCTTATTTAATTCACTGAAATAATGGGGGGGGGGAGGGGGTTTGGCTATTTACATCATACATATCAATGGGTTTAGATACATCGTAGGTCACACTATGCTCACTCGTAATACAATGGGGGGGGGGTGTCACGTGATATTTTGCTATTTACATCATACATATCAATGGGTTTAGATACATCGTAGGTCACACTATGTTCACTCGTAGTCCAATGGGGTGTGTGTCACATGTGATATTTTGCTATTTACATCATACATATCAATGGGTTTAGATACACCATAGGTCACAACATATTCACGTCTAGTACTATGGGGGTCACACATGATATTTGGCTATTTACATCATACATATCAATGGGTTTAGATGCATCATAGGTCACACTATGTTCACTCATAATACAATGGTGTGTGTGTGTGTGTGTGTGTGTGTGTGTGTGTGTGTGTGTGTGTGTGTGTCACGTGATATTTTGCTATTTACATCATACATATCAATGGGTTTAGATACATCGTAGGTCACAATATGTTCAATCGTAATACAATGGTGGGTCACATGCGATGTTTGGCTATTTACATCATACATATCAATGGGTTTAGATACATCGTAGGTCACAATATGTTCACTCGTAATACAATGGTGAGTGACATGCGATGTTTGACTATTTAGATCATACATATCGATGGGTTTATGTTCATCGTTAGTCACAATATGTTCACTTGTAGAACAATTTGGGGGAGGGGGGTCACATGTGATATTTGGCCAATTACACCATATTTATCAATACAATTCAGTACATCATCATTCACAGTATGTTCCATTGTAGAACATTGAGGGGTGACATATGTCGAGAGAAGCTCGTTATGGGGACCTAGATGGCTTTGTGTTGTCTCCCTAGGTTGCCCTTAGGGGCCCTTAGAAGGGCCTGAACGGTTCAGCTCGTGGCATGACAACCCAGGGGAGACTCGAAGCAATTGTGCACGTAGGGGCAATGCCGGCAGTTCCTTCGTTTATCCTTCCTTCTGCTGTCCTCCTCTTCCATCTTTCCCATCTGATGTTATCCTCCTCTTCCATCTCTTCCATCTGATGTTATCTGTCAAGTACACCAGCAGCAAGTAGGTTTGGGGTTTGGGTGGGGGTGGGGGCGGTATTCTTTTGTCCGACCCCCTCTGGGTGCAAAGCAATTGTGTACTTGGTGCCGGTTTTCTTTTGCCCGACTCCTTAAGTACTAGGTGCTGGACCATTGTTTGTGGGCGGATGCATTGTTATCATTAGTCAATGCATCCTGTGTGATAGTGATGTATTTAAGTGCATGCTGTATGTTTGTGGTCCCTACATAATGTTTCGGTTGTACCTATTGTCCTATGTCCCTAATCGTAAACAAAATCTCAGCTTTCACCCAAAAAAGGCCCCCCCCCCCTTCCCTTGGATTTAAAGAAATACAAGGAGAGGGGGAGAATTATACTAACTTAGCTAGCTATTTTGAAGGGTTATCCCTCATAGTGTTGCGTTTTGTTTATAAAAACACTAGGCTTCACTGCAATAAAACAAAAATGACCATATTTATTTATGTACATGTATACACTGCAATTTTGAATTTTGTCCCACTCCCAATGTTCCGAATGAGTTCGGATAACTAGTCCGTCATTAATATTCTA
>NC_054701.1:75658377-75678378 GCF_016097555.1 Gigantopelta aegis
AAACGTGCAGTTTTCACGTTAATGGAAAAGTAAACGTTGGTTTTTTTAGATCACGTGATAGCATTTTAACCAATCAAGACGCCTATTACAAAACAGTAATTATAAAATGGAATTATATTTGAATAATGCTGCCTCTAAATGTAAAAAAGACGGGCACTTCCTAGGGCAGTCCTAAGTATGTGTATACATAGAAATTAAGACATTTCTGGCATTGCTTAACTTATGCTGAGGAGTATATACTTATTTATACTATATACATGTAATACATTGTTTAGTAGTTGCTATTAACATCTAGTTTAGGATGAAAATATACATGTAGAAATAAAAAATAGAAATTGTGAACTTCGTATACATCATATTTGAGTCAGATAATGATTAAGAATTAAGAATGCAAGTTAAGATTTTCCTAGTGTTAGATATTTGCCTGGTGACAATATTCCATGTATATGTCAATTATATACACCAAAACATAAGTTAAGCACAATGTAAATAGAACTGCTACTACTACCAAACAACAAACACAAACAGGCCATTGTAAGATGAACGGTTGTCACTTTTATGTTTGTAAGACTGTGTTTAATATAGAGATATTCAAAATACCCATGTACATGGCTTAGAAATCATGTACTGCATCATGTTTGAATAATGCTGCCTTCGTATATTAAATACAATACAAATTGAACAGTAAAAGATCCAGACAGTCCTAACTACAGTATGTACATACACAGATAATTATATGTATCTGGCACTGCTTACCTTTTGCTGTCGAGTATACTATATTCATACCCATATATTGCATTGCATTGTAGCTTGTTGTTATGAACATGTAGTTTAGCATGAATAGCATTCATAATATGGTCTTAAACCTGTTCAAAATATATCTCGATGTTAACTGTAACACTGGTATTTAAGGTTTTCATGTACATTTGTACTATGTTTGTAATATCCTTCGTCAGATCCCAAAAAATGATGTTTTTATTGATTTATTTGTGGAATAAATTCACCAGTTACCCACCTTAAAAGAGAAAGCAGTGATATAGTCCAGAATTATTTTCAAATATTTCTGAAAATTAGGTAGAATATTCACCTCGATCAAAACCTGTTTCAAGCTACCCCCCCTTTTAAAAATAAATAGCCTGAAACTGGGGGGTACCTACATTAAAACGTATCTACATTCCCAAGATATACTCGTCGTGAAGTGGGGATTCATGCAGGGGAGTTAACTGGGCACATAGTGATATTAGATGATGACCAGGTCGTCACTGACAAATTTAATCATTGGAAAGAGCACTATTGAAATCGATTGATCTGTTAATGTCATGTATAAGTTAACATTAAATTGATTTGTCTGTGACGCATAAGTAGGTTTTACTTCGAACAGACGTTTAAGTTTATTTCAAACCTGTTTGGGAGGTTTTAGGATATGTCAGAAATAGAATACTACATTCATGTCCGTTAGATACCATTTGTTTTTCAACTCATTATTTAAAAACATTTTATCTTCACAGACAGCCCAACTGGTAAGTACTAACAATAGTAACAGTAACAACAATTTTCATATGATTCCGCACCACAATATATAAAGTTTTCCTAGTTGGACCTGTAAGACTTTATGGATTGGTGGGGGTAATTTCGGTCTGGTTGATACTAGAACAAGCACGCGGGGTGTTCACCTTCAGAGGGGTTTTTGAACCTATTACACCGGCACACCTGTTAGCTTTATGAAAAATGGGTAAATGACACCACCAAGGAGGTATAAAACTATTCTGGTTTTCAGAAAGAGGGATATAACCAGGGTCCGGATCCGGATTTGATTTTATACCTAACCCCCTTCCCACTAGCGTATATAGCTTTGCTTTAACATCCTTTTTACAATGCTTGCTACAAATTTTCGCATTTGGGCATTAAAAACATTATGGAGAAATTTATAAAAACGAGCTGTATTTGTATAGCTTTTCAGACCATGTATATTTTCATTGGTTCTATAGGTGGATTATCACACAATGTTAATTGCACTATATGTAAAATTTATAGGACACATATGTCCCCATATTAAGACACCCCTTGTATTTTACGTCTGCTTTCACTTCATTTCAACTTATTATTTAATTTTAGGAGTCCTAATTAAGGTTTTAGCACGCTGTCCTGGGCAAAACTGCCTCAGCTATCTGGGATGTTTGTCTCGCCGCAGTGGGTTAGTTATTAGCATTTAGTGAGAGAGAGAAGATTATGAGTTTTTTAAAATATTTTCTAACCTAAAGTCGGTACCGGGCTGCAACCCTGTAGAAGCCTTCCCTTATGTTCAATGCCCCTTAACCCTGACACCACAAGGCAGGTACAATGCCTGGCCTTACTCTGATTTTCACAAAGAGAGCGTGCTTGAACCATTCATTTGCCAGTCGTCATTTTATACCTAACCCCCGTCCACACTCGCGTATATAGCTTTGCTTTAACATATATTTTTACAATATTTGCTACATGTTTATAATATTATTTACGTTATTAATATTATGTTATTAAATTTATATCTGCTTAAAAATGTATTTCTATAGATTCCAGATACACTGGTCATTGTTTTAATCCTGGTGTTTAATGCAGTGGGTGGACTATCACACAACTGTTCCGTTGAGTACTCTACAAAGTTCCAAGGTTTATTTGCGAACTGCAGTGGAAGAAATCTTCAACGTGTTCCTGGATTAAATATCAGCATAGTGGCCTTGGATTTGAGCCAAAATAACATAACGTTACAAAACAAAGATTTCAATTACTCATCGCTCGTTTACCTCAGCCTTTCCGATAATGGACTAAAACAACTACCAGGTGATGTATTTACCGCATGTGAGAACCTGTCTGTCCTTGACCTCGGTAACAATAAGTTAAAGTACAACAATGTCTCCTTCCCACGTGATGTCTTCAAATCTCAGAGAAAGTTAAGAAGTTTGAACTTGGGATTTAACGATGACACAGACACGGGAGTATATCCAGATGAGATGTTTCGGAACCTGAGAGGTCTCGAGGAACTGACCATAGACAGTTTCAGTAACACTCGGTTCGGTCGAGGATTCGAGGCACTGGTTAGTCTGAGACTGCTAAATTTATCTGGTAAATCTGCACATTGCAGAATTGAAAGTTTAATTAATGATTCACTTTCAGTGTTTACATCATCAAATATTGTGTCTTTGGATCTGTCGTATTGTGAAGACCTTTCTGAAATACAAACAAATGCTTTTGCACCATTAAAAAAACAACTAAAACATCTCACTCTGGACAACGCTATGAGTCTTGGTTTGCACCAGTCGTTATCAGCTTTGTATGGCTTACAGGGAACGAACATGTCGTCACTGAATTTCAGAAATGTTGACTACACAACAAGTTTATATGTTACAGAAGACATACAGGATAGGGAACTCTTTGCAGAAACCATGCAATACTTAGAAAATATATGTGTGTCCGATTTAAATCTGGCCGACAACCACATTCTCTATATTGATATTATAAGCTTTTTCAGTAAAAATAATACAATAAGTAAGTGTCTTCGTCGTTTGGATTTTCAAGGAAACATGCTATTTGGCGACTATCAAATAGATATACTGGACAATCTGTACCCTCTGATTATTGTTAACTTGGAATACATAGATATATCAAGTTTTGTTTGCTATCGAGAAAAAAGTAAGATGCCTAGGTCTATCTTTAGTAAAATGTCATCTCCCCGCCACTGGTTTCTTCCACGAAAATTAAAAACCTTGATTGCTGATGCTGTTAATAAAGATATTGAGTATAATGGTGATATGAAGTTTAACGAAAGAAATTCTTTTGAGACACTGTCAGTATGTAACTATGACCACGTGACATTAACGGGAAGTATCGAAGGATTGGTCAATTTAAAAACTCTGAAAATAGCGCATAATCATAACATGACACTCAGTGTGTCGTTTTTCGATACGTTTCCTAGTTTAGAAAACCTCTATTTGAATGATGTATCGCTTCCTGAAGGCTACTTTTGCCAGAAAGGCAGACGGCTTTTTTCCAAGCTAACAAAGCTAACTCTTCTGGATATATCTGGAAATGATATCAGATGTCTCCCCAAGAATATTTTTAAAGACAACCACAAATTACAAACATTGATATTATCAAACAACCAGTTTCACACTATTCCATTCAGTATCAACCATGTTCCCAATTTATTGACACTAAAGATGGATGTTAATCAAATAGATGTTCTCAGTGAATCCACAACCAGTTCATTGGACATCCATGCCCGCACCAACAAACATTTTTATCTGGATCTATCGGGAAATAAATTAATTTGTGTATGCGGTGAGAGTGTGTATTTTCTTTCTTGGCTTCAAGGCAATGATTATTTGATTAACAGAGAACAGTATTCGTGTACGATTTACAACGGATCATCTGTTCGAGTTATGGATTTTAATGCTGAACGCTTATGGCGACATTGTTCCGGTCAGGTATGGCTACTCATAGCAATTCCTTTATTTGTGTTTGATATCTTAGTCTTTGTGTCATCGTTTGTTGTATTAAAACATAAAACTCAAGCAATCTATTTCTTTAAAAACCTTTTTCGCAAATGCGCGATGTGTCCGGCACGAACAGACTATAAGTTTGATATTTGTTTATGTTATGCTGACCAAGACTGGAGAGGGGCCTGCCTAGATATAGCAGTACACTTGGAAAGGCGCTACGGCTACACAGTCTACTTGCATGACAAAAACTCTATTCCCGGAGAACCATTGGCAGACTCCATTATGTATGGAATAAACAACAGCTGGAAAACTGTTCTTCTTTTAACGCAGAACTTCATCGAAGACGGCTGGTCGTGGTTTACGATGCACGTTGCTATCAGAGCGGTGACGTGGAGGACGCCATACAGACTTATCGTACTGAGAGACCCCAGGCGAGCGTGTGAGATACCAGACTGTATTTTATGTGTTGTGGATGAAGATAGGATTCTCCCAACGCCGGATCAGGATGTAGATGAATCGTGGGAAGCCTTGGTCTGCCTTATTTAGTGTACATGAACGATGATAATAGTCTTGATTAGGGAATAAACAGCAGTATGTCCATATATGTGTAGATTTATATTATGAAAGTGTATGCTATATGTTTTACTAATAAAACGTCATTGAAATGTTCCAAACACGGGTGCTCTGGTCCTGGGACCTAATTCACTAAACTCTCGCAAGTTTGCGATCTCGCAGTGCAATGCTAAAATACCTGCAAAGAGGATGCTTTGTTGTCTAGCAGAGCCTAAGAGACTTTTGTGAATGGCCTCAGAAAAGAACGCCAGCAAGATAATAATATTTTAATATTGTAATATTTTAAGAAGCCTGTTAATCAAAATGAAGATATTATTGATAAACTAATTTAGTAATAACGCAGTTCACATTTAAGACCGAAATGTATCTTTTTGAAAGAAAGACAATAATTACCTTTGTGCAGTGCTGAATCGAAGTTAATAAAATGAACTTGACTGGGGTTTTAAATACTTACGGCGTGAAACATCTGTGACACTAGTGTTTTTAGCAGGTTGGAGAACGTGGATGTTACATATAAGTGGGAAGTATCGGGGTTTTTTTTTATTTTGTATGTAATTGATGTCACGTAAATATATTGCACAGTATGTTGCTGAGTGTCCTACGCGGCCACTGAAATATTTCGGGACGAGAGTTACTTTGATATGTAGAGACTTGGGTACAATATTTATTTCAATATCTGAGGGAAGTTGTATTAAAGGGACATTCCTGAGTTTGCTGCAATTTTTAAGATGTTATCGACTAACAGAGACTTTTCAACGACTGTAATTACATATCAAAAATATTTTTCAGCATAAAATATTAGTGGCTATATATTAAACGTGTTTTTGATCGTTCTAATATTTGTACTAGGTTAAATTTCATTTTATTTCGTAAAATATTTTTTGACAAAATCCAGTTTGGGCTTCTTACAAATATTAAGACGACCAGAAACACATTGAATATACAAACACTGATATTCTAAAGAAGAAAATACATTTAATATGTAAGTTTAAACGTAGAAGTATTATATTAGTCTGAAACATCTTACAGTGCAGCAAACTCGGGAATGTCCCTTTAATTCTTGTCAGTTTAAAGCAAATAGTTTCTATAAAATTAGTTTTCTATTTAACGTGACCATGAACATGTATGTACAATTATGTTTAGTGGATCATGGAAGCAATCACGACTTCGCTTAACAGCCTTTTGGCTCTGCCTTGTGCAGAGATACGATTTTGACAAAGGAATAAGGTTTTGTCGTTCATATTTAACGGAAGTACAGGCGACGCCACACAATACCTGTGTTTCGTACAAGAATAGCCAGTTGTGACAAGACAAACATTACGATTACATCCGTTGCTTTGCAATCAGTTATTCTTGTCCGAGACACTCGTATCGTGTGGCGTTGCGTTAATAATGCATATAGTTTGGTTACTGTTGACGTTGTTGTTGCTGTTGTTTTATGTTGCTGATTTACTTTGTGATTATACATGTTGTTTTTTACAACACTAAAGGTACTACTAAACCAAATAACGTCCGGCTGCGTCAAAGTTCGAGATGCACCCAACTTTTGATAGAAAAGTGAACACCACAAGTCCTGTGATTGGTGATAAATGTGAGTGTGTTGGCTGCAAAAAAAATATAAAAAAAATGGGCAAAAAATGTATCTAGTGCCACTGTGTCAAGTAGCCTTGAACTTGAATATGTTGGGTACATGTAAAAACAATACTGAAATTTTGTGCGGAACTAGGTTAGTCATAGACGCTACCTGTTATCTTTGAAATGAGCAGCTTGACTCTCAACTTTTTCTGATTCACTTTGAAAGTGAGGGGTGGTAGTATTTATATCCGCGGTGTTTATGCCAAGTGATACGCTGCAGATAGGAGTTTTAGCCACATCTGCTACTATTGTCGTCTATTGGATTTGATTTCGTAGTATACACCGTGACCCTAATGCACTTGCAGTTTTTACATTTTACGAGATCATGGTCATTTTCTTGTTACTATGTACTTCCATAAATCCATATTTCCGTAGAACTTTGCAACCGAACAGCATTAAAAGAATGTTTTTGCTGAAGTAGGTATTATTTAATTCAATGATGAAGCAGAGCGTTCCATGATTGGTATACCCATAATTCATGAATATTGGGGGGAAGGACTAAGGGGGCAAGGGGCGCTTGGATCAACTCGTGAAAAGGGCAAATCAATGATTTTTGTTTAAGAAAAATAGAAGAAAAAAATAGAGGCACTTGAATGTATTTAGGGTGATGGGTTCCCAGACCGCCGCTAGATCCGCCGCTTCTGGTGTACACAGACAGGGGAAAAAAGAGTTGCTGTGAGCGAACGTGACATTTTAGATAGGTGTTGAAACAGCGACAAGAGAAGTTTGCGGCAATCCCCTGCTGGTTGGGCGTACATGAGGGTGTATACTACCAAATCAAATCCCATAGACGACAATAGTAACATATGTGGCTAAAACTCCTACCTGCAACGTATCAACCGACATAAACGCCACGGATATAAATACTACCACCCCTCACACTTAAAGTGAATCAGAAAAAAATGGGGGTCAAGCTGCTCGTTTCTGAGATAACGGGTAGCGTCTATGACTACTCTAGTTCCGCACAAAATTCGAGTACTTTTTTTTACAGGTACCCCATACATGTTTCAAGCACAAGGCTACTTGACACATTGGTACTAGATGAAATAAAATTGCATTTTTTTTTAACCCAGATAAAACTATTATTTTTTACAACCAACACACTCACATTTATAACCAATCACAGGACTTGTGGTGTTCACTTCTCTATCAAAAGTTCGATGCACCTCGAACTTTGACCCAGCCGGAAGTTATTTGGTCTAGTACTACCTATACTGATAACATACATTTTTCAAAAAGTGTCCAGCTATGTGTCTTTATGACAACCAGGATCTGGTGTATTCTGACATAAACTGACAACCTCACTGAAACTGTTGTTTCTACAGTGCAACCTAATATAATGTACACCTCAAAAAACATATATATTGCATATAGTTTTGTACAAATGCAATATGTCATATTAAACAACAAAATGTTTTAAAATAAAACTCCTGAAGATATTTACTTTCAGTTGGGTGTGTGTACTCAGATATATATATAGAGACAACAAAGATAGTCAGAGTACCTCTACCCCTTTAAAGAATTCCATTAAAACACATGCACATGATTGACCCCTAGATTATGAAGACCTTAACAGGCATATCAACGAAATATCAGTATTAAAAAAATACACTGTCTGAGGAAGGAAACACAAACATGACTGTACCTGTATGAAGTAATGACTTAATGTCCTGAACATTAGTGTTGGGAGGAAATCCTGTATGCTGGGTGTGGGTGTCGTCAAGTTACCAGGTGTCGGAATTTCAAATCCATCGGCCATGCTGATTTTCATAATGAACCATGAAAACCATTGGCAGCCACCAATATTCCTGACTATATTTTATTTATAGCCTACTGTAGTTGGAGGTTTTAATAGTTGTGATATCTGGAATTGTCATGCAGCTTTCACACATTTATTTTTGATTAATTACTGAAAAAAACTATTTTTAAATGAAAAAATTACCCGAACATCTATTTTCTTGCATTATTTTCTAATCCGGATAAATACAATATGTATATTAGATGTATTCCTACAATCTGTAATCCAGCATTTTATTTAGCTAGTAACATTAGGTAATACAGCTTTAACAATAAAATAAATTATCAACTTAATCCAAGGCAGATAATCAAATCTGAAAAAATTGGTTCTGAATCTAGTATAAACTCAAAATGCTTTTCATGAGAGCTAACTAAGTGATTATTAAGAAAAAAAAAGGATCTGGAGATCTAAGTATATGTTTAACAACCTTATTGTTATGCACAAATAAGAATAGAAGGCACAATAGTGACAACAAATTTAATTATGTTTTTGGTAAAGTTTTTCTTCAAATTTACTTAAATTTTTTCATAAAACTACTATTTTGTCTAAAATATAACTTAGCATCCTATAATTATGTCAAAATTACAATAAAAATCAAGTTCTTTACAAATTTGAGTTTTCAGAATTTCATACATAAAAAATTAACAATGTTAATGGAAACTAAAGACATTAACCCACTATTGGCACATGCTATTTTTAATATAAAAATAAATTGCTATTAAAATCTTAGTTCAGGTTGCCTATATATAATATCATATTTAAGAGCAGGTGTATATGGCAAGTCAAATACCATGTAAAAAGAAATTATTGAAATACTTACAGTATGAATTATAGGCCAAAACCAACTTTTCTTCAGTGCTAACTTTGATTCAAACTCCATTCAGAGCCATGTACAGAGATTATTGTCAAGGTCAAGGTCATTGTGAACTTGCATGGTCGAGTGATGGCTAATTAATCAACCAGTATAGTTTAATTAAATAAAATGACAAAATCATAATATTTTTTATTATGCACTGAATATGTGCTATAGGGTGTATACTACTAAATCAAATCCCATAGACGACAATAGTAACATATGTGGCTAAAACTCCTACCTGCAACGTATCAACCGACATAAACGCCACGGATATAAATACTACCACTCCTCACACTTAAAGTGAATCAGAAAAAAATGGGGGTCAAGCTGCTCGTTTCTGAGATAACGGGTAGCGTCTATGACTACTCTAGTTCCGCACAAAATTCGAGTACTTTTTTTTACAGGTACCCCATACATGTTTCAAGCACAAGGCTACTTGACACATTGGTACTAGATGAAATAAAATTGCATTTTTTTTTAACCCAGATAAAACTATTATTTTTTACAACCAACACACTCACATTTATAACCAATCACAGGACTTGTGGTGTTCACTTCTCTATCAAAAGTTCGATGCACCTCGAACTTTGACCCAGCCGGAAGTTATTTGGTCTAGTACTACCATGAAGTAACATGAGCTGATGTTTAATCACTGTCATGGGCAGCAGGTGTGTACGTGGATATCACTGCAAAATAATTTTTGACTGTATGTACGAGTAATAAACACGTCTGTATTTTTAGTAGGAGAATATCCTTGTAACACTGTATGCCTTTGGCTTCGTCTTCATTTTTAGAAGTCATTATTCATATGCGTACCTTTGTTGACACCCGATAGCCGATGTGTATTTTTGTGCTGGGGTGTCGTTAAACATCCATTCATTGATTTTCAGGAATGCCGAGTTATTCTCATTCTCCTATACATCATATCTTTACTTTTTGAGAAGCAGATCTGTGATAGACATTTGAACTTTGATAGTTTATACACTTTTGACATTACAATCCGTCGTAGGTACTGACCAGTTTTGTTTTGTTTTTTGAAACTCAGTTTAAAATAATAGAGTAGCTCTTTTGAAAAAAAAAATCCTAAATGTTCATAACATCCTCTACGAATTAAAAAGAAGCAATGTGAAAGCACTCCCCCTTATCGGCCACGTAAGTAGCTTGTCGTTTCCATTATGAATATTAATCATGATTTATATGTTTTGTCCTCGCCCTCTTTCACATTTAAAATATTTACTGGTCGTGGTAGTTAAATGTGCGCGATTCCCGGTAAAACACTGTGTGGTACTATTTGTTAAAACTAATACATTCTGGCTTATAAATAGATAATAATACATGAATGTATTGTTCTATTTCTTACATATCCTCAAAAACCAGGTTTTATGCAAATGTTAACATCTTTTTTGATTCAAAGTTACTTACGGCCCTTGTACTTTTGCGTCACAGACAAATAATTGTCAGGTTAACTATACGTCATAATATAATCGATTTCGATCGTGCTGTTTTTTCATTGGAAGTTTGGCATTGGTGACAAAGGCCCTGTTCTATGAAGCGATTTTAACCTTAAGATCACCTTAAGAACTATGTACACTTAGGCCATAAGGTGATCTTAGCGCTAAGATCGCTTCGTGGAACGAGGCCTTGGTCATCACCTAGGAGCAACCAGTCGTATGTCTAGAAATTGCTAACACACGTACATGTGTAAACAAGTATGTGTTATTAAAAATAACGAATGATGTTCTCACCTACGGGTATGTAAGAATATTCATTTCTTACACACCCGACTAAAGGTCAATTCATACTTTGACTGCCGACCTCATGCAAAACGGAATTTTATTTTTTATAGGGTCGACGCATTGTAAATTAAAAAGCGTTGAACGAACGTGCACCAAAATTAATATGAACTTTGTTAAAACGACACTGACTTCACTGAAACATGAAAAGAAGCAGAACTGGGAGAGTCAACTACTCGCCAACAAGATTCGGCGATGAAGTATGAATCTAGCTTAAGAGATGCACACACTCGTGTAAAAGATGATGACCTGAAAATGCGTCGTGTTTTGACTGTTGAGAAGGGCAATGGAGTAGGTCGGATACAGGTTTAACACAGTCAACGAGAAGTCGCGAGGCAATTTAATGTCAGTCAGAGTGTGATTGGGTGGATGAGGCAACGACTTCGAAATGTCTTGGAGGCTCGGGGGCATGCTTCCCCGGAAAATATTTAAATATAGATGCTCAGAGTTGCATTCTGGAACTATTTGTGATGGGTTTCATTTGGATTTTATTTCAGGCATATTTTTTTTTCTAAGACCAGCATATAAGTGAATAGAACTAGTTACACTGTGAAACAATACATTTCTATTTTGTTCTTTAATACTCGTTAATTGTAATCCATGTCAAATGCGTAGTGGTTCATTTGCAACCTATTATAGCTGTTTGGTAGTGCTTGATGCAAATGTGAATAAACCTTATTGAGATTCGGGCATTTTTTTTAAAACCTCTACATTCGGGCAAAACTCAGTCTGCCCACCCTCCTGAAAAATTGGAGCCCGTACGCCTGTGAGGGGCTGTATGATGAGTGTAATGTTAGCATTAACAGACAAGGATTCATAGTTTGTGAAAACAGGAATCCAGAAAATTAACAATTGAATCACTAAACGCGCGCGTGGGAAAAACAACCCATCAATGTGTTTAAATTTTGGTATTGGGCATAGTTTTCGTTTTCTATTTTGTGTATTGACGGCATCGAAATCGTTTTCGTGAATAATATTTAAGTCTGTTGCTCCCCCTTGATTGTTAGTTCGAGACGGAATGTTAAACATATTTACGGCACCGGTACCAGTCAGATGCCAGACACGGTTTGATATTTCGTAAAAGTATTTATTTTATTGACCAGTTTTATTATACCTTATTTCTTTTTCGTAAGAAAAGCGTCCATCGTTTGGCTGCAGTGGGCTCCAATGGTGAAGCGTTCGCGTGATGCGCGGTCGGTCTAGGATCGATCCCCGTCGGTGGACCCATTTGACTATTTCTCGTTCCAGCTAGTGGTGTAACAAAGGCCGTGGTATGTACTATCCTGTCTGTGTGATGGTGCCCATGAATGTGGCGACAGCGGGTTTCCTCTCTCAGTATCTGCGTGGTCCTTAACCATATGTCTGACACCATATAACCCTAAATAAAATGAGTTGAGTGCGTCGTTAAATAAAACATTTCCTTCCTTTCTCTTTGCTCAGGTCGTCCCATGATAGTCGTAGTTTGTGAGTCGACAAAATAGCGCGCCACAATATCTGCTTACATGATAGACTGGTTCTCAAATGAATATACCCATAACGACGCCTTTGTAATATCATTCGTGTAACACATGTGCCATGTTAGGCCAAAAATATTTACTGAAATTTTCGAATGCTGAAATTAATATTGAGCTTCTACAGAGACGAGCCAAATAATATCAGAGGGCGGGCTTCCAATAATTGTTTCGAATAAACTAGCATTTAATACAGCCATCTGTCAGGGTAAACGTTAAAATACTTATAATAGGAAATAAAAAACATTATAAATTTTTGGGCGGAACTTCAATTCTCGCGGAGGTGGGGGTGCGTTCGCACCCGTCGCAACCCACCCCCCACCCCCCACCCCCCACCCCCCACCCCCAACCCACCCCCGGCTACGGGCCTGAATTAGCGTGTTGGACGGGCATCGTTAACATGTGTAGTACCCTTCAATAATTACGCTGAGTATATGGGGACACACGCCAGTGTATGATTAATTTATATCGTTTGTTTTCTCTGGGTTTTATTTTTACTAACTAGATTACATTTACTGTCATCAGGGCCGTACCCTGACCAAAATCCATGGGGGGGCACTAAATTTTATAAATAATTTTTAACATACTATAAACATTAAACATTTCTATGCTATTACTGGAGATATATAAAAAAAAAAAAAGGACAAGATTCTCGGGGGGGGGGGGGCAGCTGCCCCCCCCCCCCCCCCGGAGGGTACGGCCCTGGTCATGCAAAGTGTATTTGTTTCTGGGACTGTTTTTAGTTAATACGTAAAGTTCGTGATGTTAATACACTAGTCAGACTGAGGTACTGTACATTTTACGTTAATTCTCATTTAAAAATACTGTCCGTGTGGTTACACATGCCGTAGAGATGTTGCTATGTCAGTTGTGTTGATGTTGATATCTCAGTCGTAGTGATCTTGATATCTTGATATGCCAGTCGTAGTGATGTTGATATGCCAGTCGTAGTGATGTTGATATGCCAGTCGCAGTGATGTTGATATGTCAGTCGTAATTATGTTGCTATGTCAGTTGTGTTGATGTTGATATGCCAGTCGTAGTGATGTTGATATGGCAGTCGTAGTGCCATAAACACAAATAAAACAGGGTACACTATTTGCATGCTCACATGCCACTAGAGCTTCGAGCATAAAAAATAAAACAATGCTTTTTAATACTGAACATAGATTTGGAAAATTAATTTTATACTAATACAATACGAGTGTCTGAAGATCTAGAATTTCACTTCTTTATAGCAGTTTCAGAATACACATTCTGCAACTAAGGAGTGTATCTTGTATTTTACAATGACAGGCAAGAAAAGGTATGCAACTGCACATATATCACGAGGAACAGTTTTGATTAACAGACAAAATTGTGTTGGTGTGCTAACGTTTTTAATAATTAAGACCGGCCTCGGTGGCGTCGTTGTTAAGCCATCGAACGCAAGGCTGGTACGTACAGGGTTCGCAGCCCGATACCGGCTCCCACCCATAGCGAGTTTTAACGACTCAATGGGTAAGGCCACTACACCCTCTTCTCTCTCACTAACCACCAACAATTAACAACTAAACCACTGAGGTGAGACCCCAGGACAGCTTGAAATGAAATAAAAAATTATAATTAAGAGGACACATTTTCATTTGGTGTTTTCACGTTTTCTTGATCGTAGTAACTATGTATAATTTTAAATTGTTATCAATTAAAATAATCAATTAAAATAAACTCTCCCAAGTTTGTAATCTGAAACTTCTTATAATTAAAATAAGTTATATCTACCTGCTTCGACTATAAAACTCAATTTATTCACTGCATTTCTTATCATGTCAATGTTTGTGGTTGCTAAAAAAATATTTTTGCCAATCGGTCTCGGTGATGTCGTGGTTAAGCCATCGGACATAAGGCTGGTAGGTACAGGGTTCGCATCCCGGTACCGGCTCCCACCCAGAGAGAGTTTTAACGACTCAATGAGTAGGTGTAAGACCACTACACCCTCTTTTCTCTCATTAACAATTAACAACTAACCCACTGTCCTGGACAGACAGCCCAGATAGCTGAGGTGTGTGCCCAGGACAGCGTGCTTGAACCTTAATTGGATATACGTCAATAAGTTGACTAAGTTTACTAATTTTGTACGTTAGTGTTGTCTGTTTGTTCTAACTGCTAAACGAATTTTGAAATAATTGGGTCAGTTTGAATGTTATGTTACATTTTTAGTAGATAATTAATACAGAGGTTATCAAAGTATTGTCAGTAAAGGGGGTCTCCTGAGTTTTCAGCCATTGTACGATGTTTGTGACTAACAGACTCTTTTTGGCGACTAGGTTGTAGTGCGCAATTTGATGACGTCATCGTGTGACGTCATAAGTTTTATGTCCCACTTGGCATTCTAGTGGGACGTATCACTTTGATATGTACCAATGTATCTGTAACCATATGGGAAATAAATAGAGGATACTCCCCTCGTGTCTTGTGATATCATAATTTATTAGCACGAGTTGATAAAAGTATGAAATTCGAGGCTTGCCGACACGAGGGGGGTATTCTTTTTATCATCCATTATCGTTCTTTTGCGACAGTTGTAAAGAATGTCAGTAATGTGGGTTGAATGTCAGCGGTAGACTCGTTAACTAGCAGAACGGCAGTGGCGTGACGTCACTAATAGTAGGTTTAGCGCTGAAACAAACACAGTGACGTAACAAAACATTGTCTTGTGATTAAAATTTGACCAATCAAGATTATAAAAAGCGATATCTCCTGCGGAGAATATAGCAGGAGATATCACAAATTATAGTGCCAGCGATATTTCCTACAAAAGCCTTTAATGGATGATAATTGTTAATATGTAACTTTAGTCATCAAAAAAGCTCCGTATGTCGTTAACATGTTACAATGGCACCAAACTCAGGATTGTCTCTTAAACATAATTTTTCAAATATTGTGTATCTATCCTTCAGAGGGCATTTATAATATTTTGACATATTGATATTGAAATTAATGGAGTTTTGCTTTGCAGATCTGATGTAGCGTATTATTTGGTACCGGATACACATTTTTTTTTTTCGGATCAAAAACGGGATTGGGGGATTCTATATTACAAGATCCGTGATAAATGCTTCTTTGGTTCATGCATGCGACGAAACGGGGCGACCACTCACGGCCCACCCACGGGTTGATTCCGTCGGGTAGGCCCTTGCAGACCGGGTACACCACGTTACACCGAGCGCAGTGGAAAGAAGAAGGAAGGAAGGAAATGTTTTATTTAACGACGCACTCAACACATTTTATTTACCATCCCACAGACAGGATAACACATACCACGGCCTTTGATATACCAGTCGTGGTGCACTGGCTGGAGCGAGAAATAGCCCAATGGCCCCACCGACGGGGATCGATCCAAGACCGACCGCGTATCAAGCGAACGCTTTACCACTGGGCTACGTCTCGCTGCCCCCCCCCCCCCCCCCCCCCCCCCCCCCAATCTGTAAAGAATGAATGAATGAATGCTTAACGACACTCCAGCACAAAAATACACATCGGCTATTGGATGTAAAACAAATATATTTTGGCGAATGCTAATTTTTGACCCATAAATGTTTTGTCTTGCAAAGCCAAAGGGTGGAATGAGACCTGTTGTTTGTAATTACACACACACACACACACACACACACACACACACACCACCTTGGTTTAGATCAATCACCCTCTAGGCCCAAATTGTTTCCCGTGTTAGGACGATCGTTTAATTTCGAAGACATAAATCTATTTGTATAGTTTCAAACATTTGGTAATTTAATATATAGTCTGGGAGAGGACACCCGCTACATTTTTCTATTAGTAGCAAGGGATCTTTTATATGCACCATCCCACAGACAGGATAGCACATACCACAGTCTTTGATTTATCAGTCGTGGTGTACTGGCTGGAACGAGAAATAACCCAATGGGCTTACTGACTGGAATCGACCCCAAACCGACCGCGCATCAAACAAGCGCTATACCACTGGGCTATGTCCTGCCTCCAACATTTGGTCAAGCGATAGAGAATGGAAACCTGCTGCCGCCGCCTACCCCAACCAAAAAATATAACAAGGGATCAGTACATATGTAAGTCACACAAGCGATATATAGATTTAAAGGTACCAGTTTGTATTTCCATAATTTAACATTCACAGACAACAGCCTTCGAGGGCACGACACCACTGCAGAACATTGATTTATTAATCATCGGCTGTTGGATGTCAAACATTTGGTAATTCTGAGATTTATTAATCATCGGCTGTTGGGATGTCAGACATTTGGTAATTCTGAGATTTATTAATCATCGGCTGTTGGATGTCAGACATTTGGTAATTCTGAGATTTATTAATCATCGGCTGTTGGATGTCAGACATTTGGTAATTCTGAGATAGTCTTAAAGGAAACCCGCTACATTTTCCCTTTAGTAGCAACCTCGGTAGATCTCTTCAGCTGATTGTGTTTTTTCCCGTTCCAACCAGTGCACCACAACTGGACAAAGGCCGTGGTGTGTGCTTTCCTGTCTGTGGGAAAGTGCATATAAAAGATCCCTTGCTGCATAGGAAAAATGTAGCGGGTTTCCTCTGATGACTACGAGTCATAATTAGCAAATGTTTGACATCCAATCGCCGATGATTAATTAAGCAATGTGCTCTAGTGGTGTCGTTAAACAAAATAAATTTTAGTAGCAAGGCAGCTTCTATATGCACTTCCCCATAGACAGGATAGCACCTACCACGGAGTGAGTGTGAAGTATAAATATAACTCAAGAACAACACCAATAACCAGGGACAATATATCAAAATCTTAAGTAACCAGAAGTCTGTTTACAAAACAGAATCTAGGCAACTGATTGTTCGGTTATATTTGCGTGCTCCAACCAATTAGCTCAATTGTGCATTGACCTTTTCTAAAGGTTGCAAATATAATTCTAATTTCAATCCACTATACTCGCTCTTCCGTGTTACAAAGATGATAAATTATGTGATTTATGTGTTACTGTAATATACCTACTTACATTGAGAAATTGGTTCCACTCTGTCGCCACACTTGACCGTCCAATAGGATTTACATTTCTTGGTGTAGGTGTCGAAGACTTCGCCGTATTTACATTCCTTCAAGTGCAGTGGCCATCTCCAAACCTCGGTGTTGTCACCGCAGTCGTAGTACTGTGCACATTTGGTTGGGTGGGGGATGATAGCAGTTGATCCTGGTGTGCACTCGACTTCAGTGGATCTAGCCTTGGGTGTGTCTGAAAATTGTTTAATTTGCAGCATTAGCACATGGCAGTATATGAAAAGCCGATGCCGTTAAATCCCATGTCCGACGGACCAATCAAAACATGCAGGATTCCAGGCCTTGTGCTTATGAAACATTTAGAGTCTAGACTTAAGATTCTAACAGAGTCTGAGACTTTAGCGTCATGACAACGCCATACAAATACAAAACTTTTATAAGCACGGGCCCTGGCTTCTGAAAGTTGCGAGAAATGACAATGACATTGACCTTTATTCTCATAGACCGTAAGCTTACAGTGTAGAGAAGAATATTAGATATAGATATATATATTTATTATATACATAGCAATGAAATATATAGATCTACGGAAACCATAAAAGTCATATCCGGTGAAAAGTCATATTTTCACTGTATTTTAGCTACAGTGAAAATATAGAAGTCGTATTTACTTTTTTGTAAAAGTGCACGATTAAATTATCTCCCTTTGTCTCGGTTCTTCGTATTTAAATTTGATGATTAGCAATGCATCTGATCGTATTTGAAAAATAAAAAATGTAATTTAAATAACTGTACCTATAAAAACGGGATACGAAGTGCAATTACGATAAAATATATAAAAAAAATGGAATACGAAGCTAAATAATGATGACACAATGTAGTGTCATCGAGTTTAAGTGTAAGAATTGAACGGTGTTCGACTCGTTTTGTTTTTGTGGGAGTTTTTAGAGGATCGCTTTGTCAGGTATGTTTGCACCGCAGTATTGTTAAATAAATGTTAATAAAGATAAATTTTAATAAAATTTCTTTTTAAAAGTCTATGGTAAAGCAAATTTTCTGGCAAAGTTCCATAGGAAGAAATATATCATGACGTTACGTGTTTTCGATAGGATAAGTGAAAGATATTACCAAAGAGCGAAAGATATTGTCAAAAATTAGGAAATATATATATAATAAATAGACCATTTCATGGTGTTTTTCCGAATACGATTTTTATGTCAACTCGTGATGTGTGAAAACCATATTTTCACTCATTGCTTCGCAATTCGTGAAAATATGGTTTTCACACATCACGAGTTGACATAAAAATCGTATTCGAAAAAAAACATGAAATAGCCTCTATTTATTACACAATGAGAATATATCTGTATTCTTATTGGACGAAAACCAGTCACATGACCGTCCGTAAATAGTGGTATTGCCCTGAAACGGTCTCACCGGTCCATCAAAAGTGATATTGCCTTGAGTTTAATTCCGCAAACACGACAAAAACAAGGTCAGTAATCGACAAATTGTGTAATGTCTCGAATTTGATTTTTGTCTTAGTAATGTTTGAACTGTTTATTTCCGCATTCCTCTGCGTGTCATACAACGTCATAGGATTACGTGTCGTCACTAAATCCCATCGTTTTAAGGCATTGCGGGAAATTATAAGCGTTGGTGTATTTCGATTCTGATAAACAAAGCAGTAATGTACGAGTCTTATGGATGAAATTATGTAATAAAACAATTATTGACCACATTTCGGGAAATATCATGTTTTATGGACCGAAGAAATTGATATTGACCGAGGCCGAGAAATTGATATTGACCGAGGCCAACTGTCAATATCAATTTCTTCGGTCCCTAAAACATGATATTGCCCTCAATGACGGTCAATAATTGATAAATATACGTATATATATATATATATATATATATATATATATATATATATATATATATATACATGTGTGTATATATATATATATATATATATATGTGTGTGTGTGTGTGTGTGTGTGTGTGTGTGTACACACACACACATACATACATATATATATATGCATACACACACACACACACACATACATACATACATACATACACACACACACACACACATATAAACCGGTCCTTTATGTAAACCGGACTATTTCGACGGTACGAAAGTGAGTCCGGTTTAGACAGAGTCCACTGTATATATATATATATATATATATATATATATATATATATATATATATATATATATATATATATATATATATATATATATTCATAAAAATTAAAAGTACACATGCGAGGTAGATTTAACGCGGAGGACATTATCTCTCGCATATTATTTTTACTAACTGACATAA
>NC_054701.1:75678578-75733578 GCF_016097555.1 Gigantopelta aegis
GGGCCCATTGGGCTATTTCTCGCTTCAGCCAGTGCACCACGACTGGTATATCAAAGGCCGTGGTATGTGTTATCCTGTCTGTGGGATCGTGCATATAAAAGATCCTTTGCTGCTAATCAGAAAGAGTAGTCCATGAACTGGTGACAGCGGGTTTCTCTCTCAATATCTGTGTGGTCCTTAACCATATATCCGACGCCATATAACCATGACACACACAGATTTAACATGGCAAATTTGAAAGTCTATCTTCTAGAGTTTTGATACGATCTTCTGAAAGCTTTTGATCCCTTGATGCAGTCTCTACAAACAAACCCCCAAAATACACATATTAATACACACACACAAACAGACACACACACACACATAAACACACACATATGCACTCACACACACACACACAGACACATACACACAACACTCAGGCACACACAACACACACACACACACACACACACACACACACACACGGACACACACACACAGACACAGACATACACATACTAACACATACACACACACACACACATACACACACATACACAGACACACACATACACACACACACACACAGACACAGACACACACACACACACACACACACACAGACACAGACACACACAGATACACACACACACAGACACACACATACACACACACAAAGACACACACAGACACACACATACACACACAGACACACACACAGACACACACACACACACATACACACACACACACACACACACACACACAGACACACACACACACACACACACACACACACACACATATACACACAAAGTGGTTGTCAGGAGACACACACACACACACACACACACACACTGACAATTTATCACACCACAATACACACACACACACAGAAGAGTCGAACCTGTCTCTGACTGCCAACTACAGTACTAGGTAAAAGTGGTTGTCAGGAGAGGTGGCCGTCACATGCAGGTCTGAAATTTATCACCCAAAATCTAAAACATTTTCGTTGTCCTAGAACTATGTTAATGTACCACATGCATGGGAAAATATCTCAATAAAAATAAACAAATATTTTAATATATATCAATTTTGATTTTACTACATGAAAGAAAGAATTTTTCACAACAGAATTAAAATAATGTACCACTGTTCTGCAGACTAAAGTCACTGATCAGCTTACGTCACCTCGCTCACCACTCGGTGTGCCCACCAGGAGGTTGGGTGAACGAATCCAGTCACCAGTTGATGCTTTGAAGTTCTCCATACCCACAACGTGATATTCATCTTCAACATTTCCACTTTTACATAATAGACAAACCCTCTCAGACCTATTAATATTTCTATATCGGCCAGTTTCAATTGCTAAGTTAATTTAAGATAGTCTTAATATGGTAATACATACTATATACATATTTGGGATTGACTTAATCAAGTAAAGCTGCATATTTAAACTGTCCACCAAGAATTTGAAGGTTCAGGCACGTCCATCCTGTGCACGACTTCTGGTTTGCGTCAGATCTCCTGTCCAGGATAGAGAGAGGGAATTTTTATTGAAAGGATATATTAAATTTGGAATAAATTAGTAAATTAAAAATATATTAATTATAATTTAAGCTAAAATATGGAGGTGGGTTTTATTTAAATTACTTGTGTGGTACGAATATAAATACTATTGAATTACAAGCCATTTTAGAAGGCCAGTCCAAAAATAAACATTAATCAACCTATTGGCCTAGTAGTCGTCCTCTGGCGGACAAAGAATGGATGAGGCTTTGCATCCAGTCCAGAGGAGAGGTTAAATGAAAATGTTATCTACTTAGTATTGATCAACTCTGTGGAGCAGGGTACATTCCGGCGGGTCTTCACGTGTGCTTTCTTGTTAATAACGAGGGCGTATTCACTGGGATGGTACAAAATGGCTGCGCCCGTTATATCTAATAGCCGTCAAATTTAAGCGTTTTATTAATTAACTATACGATTATACTTGTTGATATTAAGCAATAATGTTCATTATATATCGTTGACCATGCATATTAGGCCAAATGCCTTAATTATTGTCCCCTCCTTTAATGTTTAAAAATTCGGGCCGCCCAGAGTAACTAAAGGTGCCTCCTGAACGACCCAGGTATCAAATGATAAAAGCCCTGATTGAATTAGAATAAAAGTAACTAATATACAGCAAAATAGTAATAATAAATGAATGCTTCACATAAAATTAAAGTACATATACGTGTTACAATTAGTGTAGTAGAGTTAAGGTATAATAGTGCAAAATGTGATACTAACATGCCACTTTGCATGCAGTTAGATCATCATGTCTGGGGTAAAATTTGATATAGGACCAACCTGGCAGTGCCCCCTTCTGGCCAGGTGACGTCACAATTCAAAATGGCCGCCAATTAACTATTTCTCATTCTGTTTAGCACATTTAAAAGTGGAAGCTATAACATATTAGCTCCAGTGACATATTTTAGACAATATTATTAATATTTATGTGTTACTGTTATATATTAATAATTATTTTTGAAAAAAATATGAATATACTGAAAAACAAAGAAAACTCGTCTAATCACAAATACCCTATATTAATAGCCCAATGGCTGAAGCCTAATGTCCATGGATTCGTTCAAGTTTTGAAAAAAGGATAAAGCTCGCCACAGATATTCTCTTTCATAGTGGTGTCAATTTTAAAATAAATATTATTATCTCCTCCTGGTGGCCGCCATTTTGAATTTCAATTTGTGTTTAAAATCTCGGATTCTAAAGCACATAGAACTATGATTTTAAAATCTTTTCTCATCTTTTAAGGAGCTGCGAATCCACTAGTGCAAATGAAAAGTAGGTAATATGTTCGCCATATTGGATTTAAAGATGGCCGCCACATGTAAACATTTTCATTAAAAATCTCAAATAGGACCGTTGTTCCAAAGCCTATATACAAATCTGTATTTGTTGCTTATTTATTTTATTTTATTGGTTTACCATTCAAGGAAAATAAGTGTTCAGGTATGATTCAGTACTATGGAAATTAGATTAAAAGGGCTATGTATGTTAGAAATAAGATTAATTGGGCTATGTATGTTAGAAATTTGTTGAATGACACTGGATTTTCAAATAATCTACCATAAACAAATGATCAGCACATTATACACACACTATAAAATAAAGCTCAATATATACAATGTCTTCATAATAAAATGTGTTAAAAACAAACATGCTACCCACTGAACTCACCAAAGTATAAATTCACGCATCCATCAAAAAATACACAATTGCTACTTTATTTAAACATATTAGATTAATCACATATACGGGTAAGTATATTTACTTGAGAACATTAAGTTAATAACACACATATTTAAAGTAAATAGATTACTTAAATAAATATTCTAACATACAACACATTTTATATATATATATTAAAGCCATTAATGATATTTAATACTATAAACTACATGCTAACAGTTTAACATTAAAATACTTCATGCATTTACTAATCTTAATTAACTTGATCTTCCAAATCGTAGAAACAGTCAACACTTTAAAAATTATATATAGAAAATAACTAGTTAACGATGTCGGATATCTGCTTTATCCTGTGTAGGTAAGAATGGGAAATTCCGCGAGGTTCTGCTTAGGGGAATTTCTCATTCGGCCTGAACACGATAAAACAGATATCCGACGTCATTGACTGGTTATTATCTTTATCCTGCAGACCATAAAAATTAAGGGGGAAATGTATTATTTTTGTTATTTCAACCACATTGTACCTAGAGGTCAAATGAGCGATATCACATGAGTGACATCAAAAGTCATATCTTGCTAGTAGCAGGATATGACTGCTTTATCCGTCATCATATTCTGTTAATAGAACCGGTGGTTGCAGGATAAATATAGAATATCAGGTTACTACGTTTTGTTATCGTGGTTATTTGGCTATGTTTAGATAACGGTGTAACAGGCGAGCTTCGGCGAACCTGTTACACCGTTAACTAACCTAGCTAAATAACCACGATATCAAAACGTAGTCACCTGATATTTATTTTTATCATGCAACCCCTTTCAAGTTATATTTTTGCAATATGCCCCAAAGCATCTTGGGAATGGCATAGCCAGTCTAAATGTTATGTGTTCCAAATTTTAAATAAAATACTTTAGTTATATTTCAAAGTCTGTTGTGTCACATTACAATTTTTGTACCTTTTTCTATGAAAATAAACTCAAGTTTATGTGTGACCTGAAGATCTACATCACTGGCTGCTAGTGACTGTGACGTCAGACGCTGTTCCCAATGTAAACATTCTTTGTAGGAAGCTACTTGCGTTTTTGTTTAATTAAAAAACGCTGGCTAGTTTTGAATGGGGGCGAATAATGGAGAATTGAAAAATAAGAGTTAGTTTGATGTTACAGGAAGTATAAATGTTATATTTATTTATGCAGTTCAACAATTATTGCTGTAAATGGATGTTTAAAAAATGAGAAAACGATCTACCTGAAATTTGAACACACATTCGCTATGCGCACAACTCATTTCCTAGTGACGTGATAACACTTCCTAGTGACATGATAACACTTCGAATTATCAGGTAGGGGTTATCAGGTCAATAGGAAGCATGGCTGCATGATAAAAACTGATACAACAGTCTCTCTGAAAAGTTGAAATGCCCATGTAAGGGTTGTACAGATTTTACCCAGATATGTTACCTAACACCCAAGCTAAAGAAGTGTAAGACAAAGGGTAAGGGTATTAGTTGACAGAGAGCATGCATGTTTTCAGGTGTGTAGTGCAAAGCTTGGTAGCTTGGTAGTTTTGTATAACCAAGTGAACTGCTGACACTAAGTTCTGAAATAAAACTACTAAAATACATATAATAAATACATGACATACACACAATAAAATGTGTGTGTGTTTTGTGTGTATCCTATAAATACCAACACTATTTTTAAAATAAAAACAACACAAACACATACAAGAAATTACACGTTTTGTGTTTTTACACACACACACACACACATTGGGTGTCCCCAAAACACCAGGGGCGGGACGTAGTCGGTAGACCCATTGGGCTATCTCGCGTTCCAGCCAGTGCTCCACAACTGGTGTAACAAAGGCCGTGGTATATACTATCCTGTCTGTGGGATGGTGCATATAAACTATCACTTGCTGCTAATCGAAAAGAGTAGCCCATGAGGTGGCGACAGCCGGTTTCCTATCTCAATATCTGTGTAGTCCTTAACCATATGTCTGACGTCATGTAACCATAAATAAAATGTGTTAAGTGCGTTGTTAAATAAAACATTTCCTTCCTTCCTTCCAAGACGCCAGACAGGAGAGAAATAAATGCAATGAGCGTCGCATTTGTTTTTAATTACAATTTTGAATCTGTCCCATTTTAACAATATTTGACTTATGGGTCTAAAGGTTTCACTGAAGGTGAAAATCATCCATATAGTAATGGCTGAAATTTCAGATAATAACTCTTTTTAAACAGCACAGAGGCGTGATTCCTGATTATTCTACAATAGTTTATACTCAAACTCTTGTACTGGCTATTATCATCCTTCATGTACACTAGATAAGGCGAACCAAGGCTTCCCACGATTCACCTACATCCTGATCCGGCGTTGGGAGAATCCTATCTTCATCCACAACACATAAAATACAGTCTGGTATCTCACACGCTCGCCTGGGGTCTCTCAGTACGATAAGTCTGTATGGCGTCCTCCACGTCACCGCTCTGATAGCAACGTGCATCGTAAACCACAACCAGCCGTCTTCGATGAAGTTCTGCGTTAAAAGAAGAACAGTTTTCCCAGCTGTTGTTTATTCCATACATAATGGAGTCTGCCAATAGTTCTCCGGGAATAGAGTTTCGGTCATGGAAGTAGACGTTGTAGCCGTAGCGCCTTTCCAAGTGTACTGCCATATCTAGGCAGGCCTCTCTCCAGTCTTGGTCAGCATAACATAAACAAATATCAAACTTATAGTCTGTTCGTGCCGGACACATCGCGCATTTGCGAAGAAGGTTTTTAAAGAAATAGATTGCTTGAGTTTTATGTTTTAATACAACAAACGATGACACAAAGACTAAGATATCAAACACAAATAAAGGAATTGCTATGAGCAGCGCTCGCTTCGTGAGCGATCGGTGTGGGATCGATCCCCGTCGGTGGGCCCATTGGGCTATTTCTCGCTCCAACCAGTGCACCACGACTGGTATATCAAAGGCTGTGGTATGTGTTATCCTGTCTATGGAATGGTGCATATAAAAGATCCCTTGCTGCTAATCGAAAAGAATAACCCATGGAGTGGCACAGCGGGTTTCTCTCTCAAGTGGCCGTCATATCCAGTTTTGAAAATTATTACCCAAAATCTAAATTGTTTTCGTTGTGTTAGAACTACGTTAATGTATCATATTCATGGGAAAATAGCTCAGTACAAACAAACAAAAAACAACAAACAAATATTTTAATATATATCAATTGTAATTTTGCTACATGAAAGAAAGAATTTTTCACAATACAATTAAAATAATGTACCACTGTTCTGCAAACTAAAGTCACTGATCAGCTTACGTCACCTCGTTCACCGCTCGGTGTGCCCACCACGAGGTTGTGTGAACGAATCCAGCCACCCTTTAATGCTTTGAAGTTCTCCATACCCAGATCCCCGGCATATTTTATCGCATTCTCTATAATCGGCGGACCGTTGTTGTTTATCCTACGAGCAGTAGCAGGCACTACTCATTTCATTTTATTTCAACTTATGTTCGTGCTTATATCGAATTAAGGCTCAAGCACGCTGTCCTGGGCACACGCCTGAGCTATCTGTCCATGACAGTAGGTTAGTTGTTAGTCGTTAGTGAGAGAGCAGAAGGTGTAATGGTCTTACACGTACCCATTGAGTTGTTGAAACTCGCTTTGGGTGGGAGCCGGTACCGGGCTTCGATCCCAGTACCTACCAGCCTTATGTTTGGTGGATTAACCGCGTCACCACCGAGGTCTGTCGTCTACGAGCAGTAGTATGCGCTACTGAGTACACTGATCTACTGATTTCAGGTATCTCACCACTATTGATTATACATTGGTGACAGTACAAATACAACGCCAAGCACTGACGAAATTATTAACAGTAGGTGCTATATACTACCTGACATGAAGAGAACAGCCTCTGTGACAGGATTTAAGCAAGTGAAATTGATACTTCGCCACCTTCAATTTCAATTATCCAGACTCCTAAGCACATGGGCTAATGGAGGGGAGACTACTCTCGTTAAATATATGAACCACAGGCATAGTAAACAATGGTCTTGCCTGTAGTTAAGCAGATATGCATCTGTCAGTTTGATATTCCAAAATCAAGAGGCAATATTACCCTTCCAATATTCCATAATCATACTGTCAAGTCTGTTCAGACACCAACATAATAAAATAAAGAAAAGAGGTACTCTTTTTCATAGAACTAAATTCAGATCATGTCAGGTCATAGGGTTTAATGTACACATTCAGAACAAGCTGTTGTAGCGCACGCCTGTTATGGGTGCATGTGTCGGCCAGAGCCGGCTCCTCCGTCCAGGACAGGTACTGATTGGAAGGAAGCAAGGTAAACTCTATTAACGTGCCCATATCAACTGAAGGTTCAGGCACGTCCATCCTGGACACGAGTTCTGGTTTGCGTCAGATCTGTCCAAGATAGAGAGATGGAATTTTTATTGAAGGGAAACATTAAATTTAGAATAAATTAGTAAATTAAAAATATATTAATTGTAATTTAAGCCAAAATATGGAGGTTGGTTTTATTTAAATTTCTTGTGTAGTACGGATATAAATACTATTGAATGACAAGCCATATTAGAAGGCCAGCCCCAAAATAAACATTAATCAACCTATTGGCCTAGTAGTCGGCCCCTGGCGGACAAAGAATGGATGAGGTCCGAAGGAGAGGTTAAATGAAAATGTTATCTACTTAGTATTGATCAACTCTGCGGAGCAGGGTACATTCCAGTGGGTCTCCACATGTGGCTTTTTGTTAATAACGCGGTTTTAATGGTTAAAAATTCGGTTATCAAATGATAAAAGCCCTGATTGAATTAGAATAAAAGTAACTAATATACAGCAAAATAATAGTAATAATAAATGAATGCTTCACATAAAATTAAAGTACATATACGTGTTACAATTAGTGTAGTAGAGTTAAGGTATAATTGTGCAAAATGTGATACTAACATGCCACTTTGCATGCAATTAGATCATCATGTCTGGGGTAAAATTTGATATAGGACCAACCTGGCAGTGCCCCCTTCTGGCCAGGTGACGTCACAATTCAAAATGGCCGCCAATTAACTAGTTCTCATTCTGCGTATCACATTTAAAGTGGAAGCTATAACATATTAGCTCCAATGACATATTTTAGACAATATTATTAATATTTAGGTGTTAATGTTATATATTAATAATTATTCTTGAAAAAAATATGAATATACTGAAAAACAAAGCAAACTCGTCTAACCACAAATACCCTATATTAATAGCCCAATGGCTAAAGCCTAAATACCCATGGAATCGTCTTGTTTTGAAAAAAGGATGAAACTTAACACAAATATTCTCTTGCATAGTGGTCTCAATTTAAAAATATATATTAATATCTCCTCCTGGTGGCCGCCATTTTGAATTGGTTACCATTGGTTACAATTTGTATTGAAAATCTCGGAATCTAAAGCACATAGAACCATGATTTGAAAACCTTTTCTCATCTTTTAAGGAGCTGCGAATCCACTAGTGCAACTAAAAAGTAGGTAACATGTTCGCCATATTGGATTTAAAGATGGCCGCCATATGTAAATATTTTCGATAAAAATCTCGAAATCTAAGGCAGATAGGACCGTTGTTCCAAAGCCTATATACAAATCTGTATTTGTTGCTTATTTAATTTCTTTTATTGGTTTACCATTGAAGGGAAATCGTCATCTTCAGGTATGATTCAGTACTATGGAAATTAGTTAAACCGGACACTTTTAGAAAGAAAAACACACCGTCCGGATTATCGAAGTATCACAGTACATATTTTACAAACTATAAATCTGCTAATACATGTAAATATTTGTATACATATTTACCAATAGAAAATTACAATAACTCTGAACTGAAGATGCATCATGGTGAAATTATATTCAACCAAACCATCTTTTCTTTTCTAGGAGGTGAAAGTGTGCTTCCATGTATATTATCAAGATGCCAAAGTATTTCACACAGAAGTTTATGCACACTCTGAAATCACATTTGTTTGTGGTGATCTGAGTTTCATTTAATTTCGTGGATTAGTGCAATCAACGAATTTAAGAAAACAATGAATATATAATACACATATACGCTACCCACTGAACTCATAGAAGTATAAATTCACGCATCCATCAAAACATACACACATGCTACTTTATTTAAATATATTAGATTAGTCACATATACGGGTAAGTATATTTACGTGAGAACATAAGTTAATAGCTACATGTAAGTAGATTACCTAAATAAATATTCTGACACATAACACATTTGGATTTATATATTAAAGCCATTAATTATATTTAATACTATAAACTGCATGCTAACAGTTTAAACTTATAATAGTTTATCTATTTACTAAACTTAATTAACTTGATCTTTCAAATCTTGGAAACAGTCAACACTTTAAAAACTATATATATAGCGAATAACTAGTTAATGACGTCGGATATCTGCTTTATCCTGTGTAGGTAAGAATGGAATATTCCACGAGGCTCTGCCGAGGGAAATGTCTCATTCGGCCTGAACAGGATAAAGCAAATATCCGACGCCATTAACTAGTTATTATCTTTATCCTGCAGACCATAAAAATTAAGGGGGAAGGTATTATTTCTGTTATTTCAACCACATGTACCTAGAGGTCAAATGAGCGATTTTGTAATGTAGGCTATGCGTGTGACGTCACATGAGTGACGTCAAAAGTCCTATCCTGCTAGTAGAAGGATATGACTTTGCTTTATCATATTATCATATCATATTCTGTCAATAGAACCGATGGTTGCAGGATAAAAACTGATACAACAGTCTCTCTGAAAAGTCTGAGTTGAAATGCCCATGTAAGGGTTGTACAGATTTTACCCAGGTATGTTACCTAACACCCAAGCTAAAGAAGTGTAAAACAAAGGGCAAGGTATTAGTTGACAGAGAGCATGCATGTGTTCAGGTGAGTAGTACAAAGCTTGGAATGGAATGGTAAAGGACTTAACGTGCACATTCAGAGTAAGCTGTTGTAGCGCACGCCTATCCAGGACAGGAAAGGATAGGGGAGGGTGAAGAAGGGACCGCCTGCACTGGCAGGTGCAAAGGAGCACCAGCAGTCCAATCAAGGTTGGTAGCAGGTGGAGGTTGGACTATGCCAATTCAAATCCCATAGGCGACCATGTTAACGTTTGTGTTTAAAAACACTATATGCAATATATCAACCAAACTGTGACCCATAAATATCAGTACTACAACCCCTACCTCAAAGTATTAACTGCAGAAAATGGTACCTTTCATGGCTCATTTTCGGTATAACCAGATGTTTCTGCAACACCCCTAGTTTCGCACAAAATTTGAGTACTTTTTTTTACAGGTACCCCATACATGTTCCAAGCACAAGGCTACTTGACACGGTGGTACTACATCAAATAAAATTGCATACATTTTTAGCCCAGATGAAACTAATTTGTTTTACAACCAACACACTCACATTTATAACCAATCACAGGACTTGTGGTGTTAACTTCTCTATCAAAAGTTCCGTGCACCTCGAACTTCGACCCAGCCGGAAATTAATTGGTATAGTGCAACCTGGAGGATGGTATGGAATGTCCCGTAGGATTAAGCCAAAGAGAAAGGGTGCGCATTTCAGTGAAATACAACTGCTAAAATACATATAATAAATACATGACATACACATAATAAAAAGACGCTGTTACACACACACACACACACACACACACACACACACACACACACACACGTGTATTATATTATATACAAATTTAAGTACACAATTAAATGTGTATATGTGTGTGTGTCCTATAAATACCAACACTAATTTTAAAATAAAACACAACACATACACATACAAGAAATGACATGTTTTGTGTTTTTACACACACACACACACACACACACACACACACACACACACACACACACACACACACACACACACACACACACACTGTATATGCATTAATGTTGCTCTAACCTTTTTTACAACTCCTGCATGACTATATTAATACTAATTAATCTTGTTCTCATTATAGATGAAGCTAGCATTATTTCTTGTACTGCTTTCAGCGGTTCTCAAGATATCAGATTCAGCTGGAATTGAGACCCGAGGTAAAGATGATTGCTTACTTCAGTATGTTTTGCACATTTAACTTGGTATGTTTTGCACATTTAACTTGGTAGAACTATGTTCTGCACATTTAACCTGATATGTTTTGAAAAAAGAAAGAAATGTTTTATTTAACGACGCACTCAACACATTTTATTTACGGTTATATGGCGTCAGACATATGGTTAAGGACCACATAGATTTTGAGAGGAAACCCGCTGTCGCCACTACATGGGCTACTCTTTCCGATTAGCAGCAAGGGATCTTTTATTTGAGCTTCCCACAGGCAGGATAGCACAAACCATGGCTTTTGTTGAACCAGTTACACCTACCCATTGAGCCTTGCGGAGTACTCACTCAGGGTTTGGAGTCGGTATCTGGATTAAAAATCCCATGCCTCGACTGGGATCCGAACCCAGCACCTACCAGCCTGTAGACCGATGGCCTAACCACGACGCCACCGAGGCCGGTTGATATGTTTTGAATGCTATTTAACCTTTGTGAATACTTCAGAGGCGGATCTGGGGGGTGGGGGGCAGAGACCCGCCCCCCTAAAGTTTGCGATAGTTATAATTTTATTATATATTAATTTTTATTTTTTTTACGAACCTCCTCCAAACCTCCCACAAAGTGTTCCCTTGGCATGCCACCTCATGTCACTGCCACCCCCCCCCCAGATGAATTTTCTAGACCCGCCACTGTACTTGTTTAAAACCTTGCCATTATGTAGCTGGTTTCCTCTAAAGCTACGAGTAAACAATTACCAAATATTTGACATCAAAGTGCCTATGATTAATAAATCAACGTGCTCCAGTGGTGTCGTTAAACAAAACAAACGTTAACTTTATGTCATTAACCTAGTGATCTCGGTCTTTAAATGCCCCTAGTGTTCTGATCGACCTAAATTGTAATACACGAACACACGCGCCCATATCTCGCACAGTTGTAACACTCAACCATACATACTATACAAGTACGATTTATGTTTTAATTTAATTTCTTGTTGCAGCCGTTACCAAGAACAAAATTGTGTGTACTCCTAACTCCCCAGACTTTATTGCACACCCAACAAGATGTGAAGTGTACTATGACTGTTCCATAGGCAAACGGGTAAGGACGTTTAAATTTAGTAGAGGTTTCTGTGACGACTTGTTAATCCATGTGCATTAAGACCACACGTTGTTAGGTTCGTATTCCAGTACTAGACGGGACGGCGGGGTGTACTTCAGTGGTAGTGACAGCGCTCGCCTGTTGTGCGATGGGTCGCAGGGTCGATCGCCCTCAAACAAAACAAAAGCAAACACCAAAACACCACCATTAAAACACTTTAAGAAACCGGCAAAACCAAAAGCAAAAACAAAAGAAAACAAACAACAACAACAACAGCAACAACAACAAATTCAATGATAGGACGCTCGCTAATGGTGCAATGGGTAGGTCGTTCGCCCTAAAAAAGAAGAAGAAGAAACAAAAAATTAACCCCACAAAAAACAACAACCCACCTCCCCCACAAAAAAGAAGAAAAAAAAAGAGAAGAAAAGAAACCCAACACTTTAAATGAATACTAATTACACGTGCAATCTGGTTTTTAATTGTCAGCATGGAACGTCCATGGATTCCTGGGGACCAACGGAAGCGGCATGCCCGTCTCGCAAAGACCAGCTCTTCAACAACAACACCAAGAGATGTGAACACTACTCCATGGTCGAGTGTGGCGACAGATTTCAACCCATTGATCGGTGTAAGTCTGTCAGATGGTGGGGCGGGGTGTAAGTCTGTCAGATGGTGGAGCTGGGTGTAAGTCTGTCAGATGGCGAGGCGGAGTGTATGTCTGTCAGATGGTGAGGCGGGATGTAAGTCTGTCAGATGGTGGGGCGGGGTGTAAGTCTGTCAGATGGCGAGGCGGAGTGTATGTCTGTCAGATGGTGAGGCGGGATGTAAGTCTGTCAGATGGTGGAGCTGGGTGTAAGTCTGTCAGATGGCGAGGCGGAGTGTATGTCTGTCAGATGGTGAGGCGGGATGTAAGTCTGTCAGATGGTGGAGCTGGGTGTAAGTCTGTCAGATGGTGAGGCGGGATGTAAGTCTGTCAGATGGTGGAGCTGGGTGTAAGTCTGTCAGATGGTGAGGCGGGATGTAAGTCTGTCAGATGATGGGGCGGGGTGTAAGTCTGTCAGATGGTGAGGCGGGATGTAAGTCTGTCAGATGATGGGGCGGGGTGTAAGTCTGTCAGATGGTGAGGCGGGATGTAAGTCTGTCAGATGGCGAGGCGGGATGTAAGTCTGTCAGATGGTGAGGCGGGATGTAAGTCTGTCAGATGGCGAGGCGGGATGTAAGTCTGTCAGATGGCGAGGCGGGATGTAAGTCTGTCAGATGATGGGGCGGGGTGTAAGTCTGTCAGATGGTGAGGCGGGATGTAAGTCTGTCAGATGGTGAGGCGGGATGTAAGTCTGTCAGATGGCGAGGCGGGATGTAAGTCTGTCAGATGATGGGGCGGGGTGTAAGTCTGTCAGATGGTGAGGCGGGATGTAAGTCTGTCAGATGGTGGAGCTGGGTGTAAGTCTGTCAGATGGTGAGGCGGGATGTAAGTCTGTCAGATGGTGGAGCTGGGTGTAAGTCTGTCAGATGGCGAGGCGGGACGTAAGTCTGTCAGATGGTGGAGCTGGGTGTAAGTCTGTCAGATGGTGGAGCTGGGTGTAAGTCTGTCAGATGGCGAGGCGGAGTGTATGTCTGTCAGATGGTGAGGCGGGATGTAAGTCTGTCAGATGGCGAGGCGGGATGTAAGTCTGTCAGATGGTGAGGCGGGATGTAAGTCTGTCAGATGGTGGAGCTGGGTGTAAGTCTGTCAGATGGTGAGGCGGGATGTAAGTCTGTCAGATGGTGGAGCTGGGTGTAAGTCTGTCAGATGGCGAGGCGGAGTGTATGTCTGTCAGATGGTGAGGCGGGATGTAAGTCTGTCAGATGGTGGGGCGGGGTGTAAGTCTGTCAGATGGTGACGCGGGGTGTAAGTCTGTCAGAAGGTGAGGCGGGGTGTAAGTCTGTTAGATGGTGGGGCGGGGTGTAGGTCTGTCAGATGGTGGGGCGGAGTGGGCGGGGTGTAAGTCTGTCAGATGGTGGAGCGGGGTGTAAGTCTGTCAGATGGTGAGGCGGGGTGTAAGTCTGCCAGTTGGTGAGGCGGAGTGGGGTGTAATAAGCCTGTGGTAGAGCTCACCCGGGGTTTGATGGGTCGTGGGTTCTAGCTGGCTCTGTGGACTCGCCAGGTTTTAACCCGTTCCACCCAGTATCCCACGACTAGTAATCGCCCTTAAAGACACGGTCATGACTTTGTTGACACTGTAGAATGTTAGCGAATTATAGTTAAAGGTTGTTTTGTTTAATGACTCCACTAGATCACCAATCTAATTAAAATTAGCTCCACTATTACATGTGGATCTAACAGCAGCCAGTTGGAGCTCATGTCCACCAATCAAAACCTTACTTGCAGAATCATGCCAGTGATTTAAAAATAATTTGAAAACATTCCGAATTATCCTGAGGGTATACATGTTTCTTGTGAATTACGAATGCCTTAAAACATGTTTTTTTTAATAAAATAAATAATTTGTAATGTAAAACTGAAGACTGATTTATTATTATTTTTTTTTTTTAATAAATAAATAATTTGTAATGTAAAATTGAAGACTGATAACCCATCCCGTACGTATTGATATTGTTCGCTGTACTGCGGCCACTAAAATAGACTCGCCCGATATTTTTAGAATTTGTATGCTCCCAAATAACGTTATAAAAGGCGAAGTGTGATTGGTCAATATTACCTGGACATTGGAGACTACGCAGTGTTATTAGCAATATGATTAAAATTAGTTCTACTGGTCTAAATAAGACATTCGTAATTCACATGAAACATGTCGTATACCCTCAGGATAATTCGGAATGTTTTCAAATTATTTTCAAATCACTGGCATGATTCTGCAAGTAAGGTTTTGATTAGCCCGAGTACTCTGACTGTAAGAGAGCTAGACGGACATTCGGACATAAATACTGGGGCGGATCTAGGAGGGGGGGGGGGACCAAGGTGTCCGGACCCCCCCTCAAATTTGAGAAGTGCCCCTTTTATTTAGGATTTTTAGGTTTTTTACAAATTTATTTATTCTGTCAATGTATAGAACACTGTAGAATACGTCTGTCAGCGTCCCTGTTGTAGCACTATTATATTATGGTCCATGTGAACCGTGTGCAATTTTTCAATAGTGCCTTTTCATGTTATGGTGCCCTTTTTGTCTTGGACCCGCCCTCATCAGAAAAGCTGGATCCGCCCCAGAAATACGCTCTCATTACAGTCAGAGACCAAGATATGTATTTTTTTGGCAATTCCCGACAACCAAAAAGTTGGCAAAGATATCCGCTCTAATACCACAACAATCCTATGTTTGACGTCAAATATCTTTACATCAATCATTTTCGAGTTAACTGATTTTTAAAAATCCACATATTCATCACTAATACACATACTACAGAAAGAAATCCGACAGCACCCACATTCAGCTACGCTTCGTGACACTCCGTCGCAAAGCTCGGTGACCTATTTCGTGACGTAGATCACGTGATCGCCCACTGGGAGATTCCGCCTTGTGCCATTCCCAGTCTGGAGCTCGTCGCGGTAAGACGTGTTTGTGCACACTGCACGTGCTTTCGCGGCTCGACTTGGGGATCCTTCACTTTTGTTGTTTTTATCAGCGAAGTGAAGTTTTCTACTGGGATGTATGCGGCCATTGGAACTGATTGAACGCTGGAACGCTTCTCGTTTCGACAGTCTGCACCACCAGGTTGGATTCTTTTTTAGCGAGATTCCTTGCCTCCACGTAATTTTTCCGTCTATGTTGACTTGCTTTTTTCGTGACTCGTATGACGGCCATTCTGCAGAACGCCACGGTTGTTCGCATTTTGTCTCTACATGTCCGAGCCTGTCCTAGCAGCACTGGAAGATTGACCGCCCCACTCTAAGAAGAAATAGGAAGCGGGGTCGGCCCCTACTACTCTTTTCTAGACTTTACTTTGTTTTATTTTGATACCATCTCGTATCCTCCGGAGTCGGGCCCGTCCGCACCACTATACCAACCTATGACGACTGAACTATACCCTAGTCTGATTCTCTCTCTCGTTCAGACGGATCCGGCGTCTCAAAATCTGTATTTCAGCACTGCACTACACCTTCAACGTCTATTGACTGTCAATATAGGGGTTTTCTTGACGGGATGCAACCCATCTCGTCCCTACAAGCTGTGTACCCTAACGGCCTTAACGAGGCCACTCACGTGGACAGTTTATGTCGAAATTATTCTTTTATTAATATTATTAAATAGTCCGATCATCTCTTCTTTCTGTTATTTATTTTTGGACTGTCCTTCTAAAATGCTCCAAATTATATAAATATTCGACCGAGCAGTCAATTCTTTTTATTTTTGGCTTGTAACTCTTTTTTTTTTTAAATTAAAATTCTGCCCATTTGCAACTCTACCCCCCCCCCCCCCCCCCCCCTCCATCTTATTTAATTTCTTTTTGACCACCCGATCTAATCTAGCGACCAAATTTAAAAGGCCCACTATTTAATTTTTGGATGTAAATTTCAAAATTGTCCGCTTAATTTTTTTTCTGTCCCGAGACAAGCCCCTGGCTATCCAAAGACAGGCCCCGGGACGAACATGCTCGAAACTCTAGTGGTATATGAGCATGTAAACATTATTCGCACTCGCACTCCGCCTTGTGCAACAGTTACAGGGGCCGTCTCATACCAAGCGACGTTACAACATGGAAGAGTTGGCTAATGGTTTCCTCTCTAACACAGTGATAAAATTACCAAATATTTGACATCCAATAGCCGATGATTAATGAATCAATGTGCTGTAGTGGTGTCGTTACACAAAACAAACTTTTTTTTGGTGATTGTCGGGCACTTGTCGTTTTGAGACGGCCCCTGGAAGACGGAATGGCTGAGTGGGCGATCATGTGACGCATCGTCACGATATAGGTCGGCGAACTTAGAATTCTGCTGTCCGGAGTTTGCCGAAGCTTAGCTGAATGTGGGTGCTGTCGGCTTTCTTTCTGTAGTATGTGTATTAGTGATTAATATGTGGATTTTTTTTAATCAGTCAACCCGAAAATGATCGATGTAAAGGTATTTCACGTCAAACATAGGATTGTTGTGGCATTAGAGCGGAAATCTTTGCCAACTTTTTGGTTGTCGGGAATTGCCAAAAAAATACATAGCTTGGCCTCTGACTGTAATGAGAGCGTATTTATGTCCAAATCTCCGTCTAGGTTTTGATTGGTGGACACGAGCTCCAACTGGCTGCTGTTAGATCCACATGTAATAGTGGAGCTAATTTTAATTAGATTGCTAGATCACATTAATTTATTAATCATCCGCTACTGGTTTGTTTGTTTTGTTTAACGACACCACTAGATCACATTGATTTATTAAAGGCATATTGTCACAGACCACTGACCTATTTAATGGTCTAACAAAGTATTATCTGAACAAAAATAATTTGATTTGTCCCTAAATGTACTTTATTTAACCATCTTCATAACAACCATACTCCATTTATTAATGATATTTTGTAAAAATAATTGAATTATGGCAATGGTCCATAATTCAAAAACTAAAATTGCCAAGAGGATTGACATGGATTTCACTCTATCATAGTATCAATTAAGGTGATGCAATAGCTAGATTTGGTTTCCAACAATTAATGTAATTGTTAGTTATTATCCATTTTTAGAGAAATAAGGTCCTTAAATCCGTGACAGTATGCCTTTAATCACCAGCTATTGGATGCCAAACATTTGATAATGTCGTAGTCATCAGAGGAAACCAGGGATCTCTTATTTGTACTTTCCGAAAGACAGGAAAGCACATAAAACGGCATTTGACCAGCTGTGATGCACTGGTTGGAACGAGAAAAATGTTAATCAGTTGAATAGATCCACCGATGTGGTTCGATCCTGTGACGCAAGCAACCGATTAAGCTAAAACCCGCTCCTTCCGAATAATTGAGCCTGTTTAACGTTGAAGTATTGTATTATTTTTAAACATTATTTTATTTAGAATATCAATGTCTGCAAATTCAGTCTGTTTCTGGTCATCTCCCGATGTTTGTAGAGGGCGGGACGCAGCCCACTGGTAAAGCGCTCGCTTGATGCGCGGTCGGTCTAGGATCGATCCCCGTCGGTGGGCCCATTAGGCTATTTCTCGTTCCAGTCAGTGCACCACGACTGGTATATCAAAGGTTGTGGTATGTGCTATCCTGCGTGTGGGATGGTGCATATAAAAGATCCCTTGCTGCTAATCGAAAATAGTAGCCCGTGAAGTAGCGACAGCGGGTTTCCTCTCTCAATGGCCCTTAACCAGATGTTTGACGCCATATAACCGTAAATAAAATCTATTGGGTGCGTCGTTAAATAAAACATTTCCTGTCTGTCTGGATGTAGCCCAGTGGTAAATGTAGCAGATTTCCTACATGTTAAAATTACCAAATGGTTTTTTCTTTTAAAAAACAATACTAAGTTTATTAACGTTGAAGAATTTGTCCAACAGCCATTTTACAACTAGACAGGTAGACAAGAAATGAAGACTATAGGTAGGGACTATATGTGTGTGTGTATGTGTGTGTGTGTGAGAGAGAGAGAGAGAGAGAGAGAGAGAGAGAGAGAGAGAGAGAGAGAGAGAGAGAGAGAGAGAGAGAGAGAGAGAGAGAGAGGAGAGAGAGAGAGAGAGAGAGAGAGAGAGAGAGAGAGAGAGAGAGAGAGAGAGAGAGAGAGAGAGAGAGAGAGAATGATTTGTTAGAAATTGTTAAAGCGTTTTATTGCAACTGTAAACTATCGAATAATTTGATGTAGTTTAATTGTGCTGAGGTGTCGTTAAAGAAACATCCCTTTCCTTTCAGGTGACTACAGACTGGAAGGCTATCCACGTACTCCATGCAATGTGTATAACCCGTCCTGTAAGGGCCGGCCAAATGGCCTCAACCCGTGGGTGCCGCGCTATGAATCGCCATTTTACGTCGTATGTAAGAGCAACAGAACCGTGTATCAAGGAATGTGTTACTTTTACAACGGCCATGCCTTCATCTTTGACGTCAAATTGAGAACCTGTGTCATATACATGGGCTAGTTTTAAGACGTAAAGCCGGAAGTTGTTGAAGTGATGGGTTTCATGAACCAAATAAAATTACATGGAAGAAAATATGAAGGCTTTGACTATGTTTACTTAGTCCGCTGGCGAATGGGGTGAATCGGGTGGGGGTGAGGTTGGCTTTAAACCTTGAGCAATTTTTCCAGTTTATTTTTTTCCCCACCACAGCAGTACCTAACGGGGAGGTGTGTGTTTGGGGTGGTGGTGGGGGGGGTGGGGTGGGTGGGGGTGGAGGTGGAGTTGACCATAGAACATACAAAATAGTAACCTTTTTGTCTAGATGGAGAAGTCCCCAAATTCCTTTTTTTACATCCTTAGTTAGGCAAGGTACAGCCCTGATCAGTTTAATAGAAGCTAATTTAGATATTACAATACGACATAGCCCGAGTACTCTGACGGTGAAAGAGCTAGACGGACATTTTGACAGTTATCACGCTGTCAAACGGTCAGACACCAATCTATACCTATATAAATTCGGCGCAATTGGTGCCTACGAAACGGTAGTCAAAGATTCCCGCTCTGATACAACAACAATCCTATGTTTGACGTCAAATACCTTTACATCGATCGTTTTTATATAAGAATTTATATAGATTGATCTCTGACGGTTAGCAAGCGTTCATAAGTGTCCAAATGTCCGTCTCGGGCTAAATACAATATAAGACTACATTGAGTATACTATATGTAGAGTTTGTTTTCTCTCCTTCCGATGTCATGTATGTGAGGTTCTATTATATGTGTTTTATACATATCTAAAATATTAACACTATGTCAGCGGCTAAATATCTTAAGATTACAGCTTTAGCCTGTCAAGATTAAAATGGGGAATGTATTAATAGTATTTTTTTTACATAATTCCCATCCCGTCGAAAGTATCTATAATCCTACCCACAGGGAACGCTTTTTTCACACTATGGAATTCACTATAAGTTATTTCAGGCATCTGCATTGCGACCATTTTGTTCGTTTGACAACTGAAACATTTCATGTGGTCTCCCCCCCCCCCCCCCCCCGACGACAAAATCAAAGTTCATATAAACAGACAAGCAATAGTCACGCTTGGGGACAGTTCTGGCGAAATAGTCGCTGTATACCACTTAACTTCGCCATGCTAAGCGCATAAGCGAAATCCACGTCGCGGAGATGAATATCATTACATCATCGATAATATACCGGCCTCGGTGGCGTCGTGGCAAGCCATCGGTCTACAGGCTGGTAGGTACTGGGTTCGGATCCCAGTCGAGGCATAGGATTTTTAATCCAGATACCGACTCCAAACCCTGAGTGAGTGCTCCGCAAGGCTCAATGGGTAGGTGTAAACCACTTGCACCGACCAGTGATCGACAACTGGTTCAACAAAGGCCATGGTTTGTGCTATCCTGCCTGTGTGAAGCGCAAATAAAAGATCCCTTGCTGCTAATCGGAAGAGTAGCCCATGTAGTGGCGACAGCGGGTTTCCTCTCAAAATCTGTGTGGTCCTTAACCATATGTCTGACGCCATATAACCGTAAATAAAATGTATTGAGTGCGTCGTTAAATAAAACACTTCTTCTTCTTCTTCATCGGTAATATGATCACCACGAAAACAGACCGCAACCATGTTTTCGCCAAACGATCGAAGTCAAATGTTAACATGTATAGGTAGTACTAAACCAAATAACTTCCAGCTGAGTCAGAGAAGTGAACACCACAAGTCCTGTAATATGTGATAAATGTGTGTTGGTTGTTAAAAAAAATTGTTTCATCTGGGCAAAAAATGTATGCAATTTTATTTCATCTAGTACCACTGTGTCAAGTAGTCTTGTGCTTGAAACATATATGACCTGTGTGCAAAAAGTACTCGAATTTTGTGCGGAACTAGGATAGTCATAGACGCTACCCATTATCCCATTTCTGATTCACTTTAAAGCGGCATTCCCTTGAATATTTTTATTATTTAAGCATATAGAACAGAAAATCCCATTGCGTTTGGTGCATATAAAACGCCGCACTCCGAATTGGTTTCACTACACTGGCTTTTCCAAGTTAAAAATAAACCCAGTATTTTGAAAGTGGGACACTTTTAGCGGGCGCCCACTGGGCTAAAAATAGTACGGTTCAGCTATTGTTGCATTACAAAAACCGAGCTGATTCTAGCAGCCACTTCCTAGCAGCCAATTACGCTAGCAGCCAATTTCGATGTTCTAAACATCAGACTCGTACGCCTTTCGATTGTTGCCTGTATTTCACACTTTTAAACACACTGTTATGCTAATTTTTATTATTCACTATAACTTAAGAATTTTAGAGTTTTAAAGAGTATCTTTATAAAAAAAAAACACAAAAACAAATTAACAACCAAGACTCATTTTCACAGTCTTATTGTTACTAATATCCGTATAAATACAACTTAACCGTTTTATTAAGCACTTTTATAATATCTGAGGTATCACTTTAAAAATCCTTCTGTACTACGGTAATATAGGATGTCCAACTAGTTTCGTATAGACCACACCACAACACACATTATAAAAGGCGTATGAGTCCGGTGTTTAGAACGTCGCCATGCGTGTCTGCTGAAATTGGCTGCTAGCGGCATTGGCTGCTAGAATCCGCTCGGTATTACAAAATGGCGAGAATTGTTCTAACTGGCTAGTAAGCATTTGACCGGCCTCGGTGGCGTCGTGGTTAGGCCATCGGTCAACAAGCTGGTAGGTACTGGGTTCGGATCCCAGTCGAGGCATGGGCTTTTTTAATCCAGATACCGACTCCAAACCCTGAGTGAGTGCTCCGCAAGGCTCTATGGGTAGGTGTAAACCACTTGCACCGACCAGTGATCCATAACTGGTTCAACAAAGGCCATGGTTTGTGCTATCCTGCCTGTGGGAAGCGCAAATAAAAGATCCCTTGCTGCCTGTCGTAAAAGAGTAGCCTATGTGGCGACAGCGGGTTTCCCCTAAAAAACAGTGTCAGAATGACCATATGTTTGACGTCCAATAGTCGATGATAAGATAAAAAATCAATGTGCTCTAGTGGCGTCGTTAAATAAAACAAACTTTACTTTTTTTTTAGTAAGCATTTGACGATATGCGTTAATGACGACAACTCGCGAGTGAATTAAAAGTGCAGTTATGCTTGTATTTGAACGTAGAACTTGATTGTAAACGATTGAAACCAGACACTGCAGCTTTAAGTGTGAGGGGTGGTAGCATTTATATCCGTGGCGTTTATGTCGATTGATACGCTGCAGGTAGGAGTTTTAGCCACATATGTTACTATTGTCGTCTATGGGATTTGATTTGGTAGAATACACCCTATAATATCAGAGTAAAATATATCTAAATAGTTTCTTGGTACACCATATGACACACTCTATTTAAAAGGAAAGTAAAAGGTTGTAACAAAACATTACAGTCGCATCAACAGTTTAAATTAAAAAGTCGATCACGTGATTAACATTGTACTGGGATCTCTGTCAACCTTTTTTTTTATGTAGCACGCAAAAACATCGTCAGGGTAAAGTAGAAAACGAGTTAACTATCGGCGAATCCAGAATATGTACAAAGATTCCAAAATGTATTACTTGCGATGATACGACTATGAAGGGTGTCAAACAAAGGTACGGATGGAAGAAAATGTTTTATTTAACGACGCACTCAACGCATTTTATTTACGGTTATATGGCGTCGGACATATGGTTCAGGACCACACAGATATTGAGAGGAAACCTGCTGTCGCCACTTCATGCGCTACTCTTTTCGATTAGCAGCAAGGGATCTTTTATATGCACCATCCCATAGACAGGATAGCACATACCACGGTCTATGATATACCAGTCGTGGTCCACTGGCTGGAGCGAGAAATAGCCCAAAGGGCCCACCACAGTGGGATCGATCCCAGACCGACTGCGCATCAAGCGAGCGCTGTACCACTGAGTTACGCCCCGTCCCAACAAAAGGTACGAGTTATTATATGGAAATAATTATTTTGATATACTTACCTTTGTTTGACGCCCAATAGACGATCTCTGTTTTTGTGCTGGGGTGTCGTTAAACATTCATTCATTGATTGTCAGTAGAATCGTTTTATATAAGCCACCCATGGGACCCACTTCGTCATGTTTTTTTTCGTATCATCTCACCCGAGGTGTGAGACGTAGCGCAATGGTAAAATGGGGAAACCGATCAAAGTCACGTTTCAGGTTTGAGAAATAATGATTTTAAAGGTAGATGCAGCCTGAATATGTTTAAAATACCGCACATAAATAAAGGAAGGAAGGGAATGTTTTATTTATCGACGCAGTCAACGCATTGAGTCGGACATATGGTTAAGGACCACACAGATAATGAGAGAGGAAACCCGCTGTTGCCACTTCATGGGCTACTCTTTTCGATTAGCAGCAAAGGATCTTTTATATGCACCACCCCATAGACAGGATAGCACATACCACGGCCTTTGATGTACCAGTCGTGTGCACTGGCTGGAGCGAGAAATAGCCCAATGGGCCCACCGACGGGGATCGATCCCGCACCGATCGCGCATGGAGCGAGCACTTTACCACTGGGCTATGTCCTGCCCCTTCATAGGCTTCATAGAAAACCTGCTACATTTTTCCATTAGAAACAAGGGATCTTTTACACGCAATTTGTCACAGAGTAAATGGTAAGGGTGTTAACCAGTTCTCCACGTCTGGTACATCAAATGCTGTGGTATGTTCAGTCCTGTTATAACTATTGAAAATGGCCAATTTGGCGGTAATGAGTTTCATTCTCTCGGTCAAATGTCGAAATCAACATATTTTAAGCACCAAATAGCCGTACTTTAAAATGTTCTGAGGTGTCAAACAATATTATATTCTTTCCATTTTCTTTTGATCGTTTATTGAATGGTATGAATTGTATGTTCCATGTTAAACAGCAGGCTGAAGTCAATATGTTCACCCCTTCCTCAAAATGTAATCATTTCTGATGCAGCTTTTAGAACAGAATAATGCAAAACTGATTTTATACAGAATGCTGGTATTAATGATATTGAAATAGAGTTCGAAATTGTATGTAGTGCCTAATTTTGATTATCATTTCAACTTATTTTCGTGCTTATATCCAATTAAGGTTCAAGGACGCTGTCCTGGGCACACACCTCAGCTATCTGACAGTGTGTTAGTTGTTAATTGTTAGTGGTTAGTGAGAGAGAAGAGGGTTAAAACTCGCTCTGGGTGGGAGCCGGTGCCGGACTGCGAACCCTGTACCTACCAGCCTTATGTCCGATGGCTTAACCATGACACCACCGATGCCGGTTCTGTTGAATATCGATATCCATACATCTGTTGTTTTGTTTTTCAATTAGTGTTATTACATGTTTTGATGAGTTTTGCCATTTGATCTCTCATTTCTCACCTTAAGGCCAGTGTTTTAAGGTACTCATATCCACATACACACCTGCAGTGATTACACATCAGCTCATGCTACTTTATATACGCCCAACCACCAGGGAATTGCCGCAAACTTCTCTTGTCGGCTGTTTCAACACCTATCTAAAATGTCACGTTCGCTCACTAGAACTATTTTTTTCTGTCTGTGTACACCAGCAGCGGCGGATCTAGGGGCGGTCTGGGAACCCATCACCCTAAATACATTCAAATGCCTCTATTAGTTTCTTCTATTTTTCTTAAACAAAAATCATTGATTTGCCCTTTTCACGAGTTAATCCAAGCGCCCCTTTCCCCCTTCGTCCTCCCCCCAATATTGATGGATCATGGGTATACCAATCATGGAACGCTATGCTTCATCATTAAATTAAATAATACCTACTTCAGCAAAAACATTCTTTTAATGCTGTTTGGTTGCAAAATTCTACGGAAATATGGACTTATAGAAGTACACACTAACACGAAAATAACCACGATCTCGTAAAAGGTAAAAACTGCAAGTGCATTAGGATGTATAGTACCAAATCAAACCCCATAGACGACAATAGGAGCATATGTGGCTAAAACTACTACCTGCAGCGTATCAATCGACATGAACACCACGGATATAAATACTATCACCCTCACCCTTAAAATGAATCAGAAAAAAGTGGAGGTCAAGCTGCTCATTTGAGAGATAACGGGTAGCGTCTATGACTACCCTAGTTTCGCACAACATTTTAGTACTGTATTTACATGTACCCCACACATGTTTAAAGCTCAAGGCTACATGACACAGTGGTATTTTTGCCCAGATGAAACTTTTTTTTTACAGCCAACACACTCACATTTATGACGAATCACCGGACTTGTGGTGTTAACTTCTCTATCAAAAGTTGGGTGCATCTCAAACTTTGACCCAGCCGGACATTATTTGGTTTAGTACTACCTTTAGTGTTTGACGCCATATAACCGTAAATAAAATGTGTTGAGTGCGTCGTTAAATAAAACATTTCTTCTTCTTTTTTTAAAAATCTTTTTTGTTGTAAAAAACAAACATGTATAAACACAAAGTAAATCAGCAACATAAAACTACAGCAACAACAACGACAACAATAACCAAACTATATGCATTATTAATGCAACGCAACACGATACGAGTGTCTTGGACAAGAATTGCTGATTGTAAAGCAACGGGTGTAATCGTAATGTTTGTCTTGTCACAATTGACCGGCCTCGGTGGCGTCGTGGTTAGGCCATCGGTCTACAGGCTGGTAGGTTCTGGGTTCGGATCCCGGTCGAGCCATGGGCTTTTTAATCCAGATACCGACTCCAAACCCTGAGTGAGTGCTCCGCAAGGCTCAATGGGTAGGTGTAAACCACTTGCACCGACCAGTGATCCATAACTGGTTCAACAAAGGCCATGGTTTGTGCTATCCTGCCTGTGGGAAGCGCAAATAAAAGATCCCTTGCTGCTAATCGGAAAGAGTAGCCCATGTAGTGGCGACAGCGGGTTTCCTCTCAAAATCTGTGTGGTCCTTAACCATATGTCTGACGCCATATAACCGTAAATAAAATGTGTTGAGTGCGTCGTTAAATAAAACATTTCTTTCTTGTCACAATTGGCTATTCTTGTACGAAACACTCGTATCGTGTGACGTCGCCTGTACTTCCCTTAAATATGAACGACTAAGCCTTATTCCTTTGTCAAAATCGTATCTCTGCACAAGGCAGAGTCAAAAGGCTGTTAAGCGAAGTCGTGATTGCTTCCATGATCCACTAAACATAATTGTACATACATGTTCATGGTCACGTTAAATAGAACATTGATGTTATAGAAAATATTTGCTTTAAACTGACAAGAATTAATACAACTTCCCTCCAATATTGAAATAAATATTGTAACCAAGTCCCTACATATCAAAATCACTCTCGTCCCGAAATATTTCAGTGGCGGTGTATAACACTCAGCAACATACTGTGCAATATATATACGTGAAATCAATTACATGCAAAATTAAAAAACCCCGATATTTCCCACGTACGTGTAACATGCACGTTCTCCAACCTGCTAAAAACACCAGGGTCACAGATGTTTCACGCCGTAAGTATTTAAAAACCGAATCAAGTTCCTACTATTAACTTTGATTCTGTTTCAGCACAGCACAAAGGTAATTATTGTTTGTCTTTCAAAAAGATACATTTCTGTCTTAAATGTGAACTGCGTTATTACTAAATAAGTTTATCAATAATATCTTCATTTTGATTAACAGGCTTCTTAAAATATTACAGTATTAAAATATTATTATTTTGCTGGCGTTCTTTTCTGCAGCACATTTACAGACTGTGAAATAGCCGTATTGGAAACACGTGCGTTCAGGTCATTATTGGAGTTTGTGGGTGTTTAGTTTGTACCACTCGATGGAACGAGTTACCGCGTGTACCCTGTATTGTCGTACTCAATAAATACAGCAATACAGGGTACGCGCCTGGCTCGTTCCATCGAGTAGTACTAACTAAACACCCATAAACTCCAATCAGGACCCGAACACCCGTGTTTGGAACATTTCAATGACGTTTTATTAGTAAAACATATAACATACAGCTTCATAATATAAATCGAACTATACGTATATAGAAATACTTTTATTTATATCATAACCAAGAGCCACACACACACACACACACACACACACACACACACACACACACACTCACACACTATATGCATTAATGTTGTTCAAACCTTTTTACAAGTCCTGTATAACTATTTAAATACTAATTAATATTGTTCCCATTACAGATGAAGTTAGCATTATTTCTTGTACTGCTGTCAGCGGTTCTCAAGATATCAGATTCAGCTGGAATTGAGACCGGAGGTAAAAATGATTGCTTACTTCAGTATGTTTTACACATTTAACTTGGTATGTTTTACACATTTAACTTGGTATGTTTTACACATTTAACTTGGTATGTTTTACACATTTAACTTGGTATGTTTTGTACATTTAACTTGGTATGTTTTGCTTGGTATGTTTTGCACATTTAACTTGGTATGTTTTGCACATTTAACTTGGTATGTTTTGCACATTTAACCTGGTATGTTTTGAATGCCATTTAACTGTTGCCATTTGACATCCAAGTGCCAATGATTAATAAATCAACGTGCTGCAGTGATATCGTTAAACAAAACAAACGTTAACTTTATGTCATTAACACTCAACCATACATACTATACAAATATTATTTATGTTTTAATTTAATTTCTTGCTGCAGCTGTTATCAAGGACAAAATTGTGTGTACTTCTGACTCCCCAGACTTTATTGCACACCCAACAAGATGTGAGCTGTACTATGACTGTGCCAATAGCAAACCGGTAAGGACGATCACATCTAGCGGTTTCTATGATGACTTATTAATCCATGTACATTAAGACAACACGGTGTTAGGTTCGAATCCCAGTACTAGACGGGACGGCGGGATGTACTTCAGTGGTAGTGACAGCGCTCGCCTGTTGTGCGATAGGTCGAAGGGTCGATCGCCCTCAAACACAACAAAAGCAAACACCAATAAACCACCATTAAAAAACTTAAGAAAACCCCCCAAAACCTCCCAACAAACCAACAAAAACGCAAAAGCAAAAGCAAGAACAAAAAAAAACAAAAAAAAACAAAAAAACAAACAAACAACAACAACAAATTCAATGATAGGACGCTCGCTAATGGTGCAATGGGTAGGTTGTTCACCCTAAAAAAAAAATTATAATAATAATTACCCCCACAAAAAACAACAACCCACCTCCCCCCCCCCCCCCCCCCCAAAAGAAAAAGAAAAAAGAAACCCAACACTTTAAATGAATACTAATTATACGTGCAACCTGTTTTCTAATTGTCAGCATGGAACGTCCATGGCTTCCTGGGAAACATATGAAGCGGTATGCTCGTCTTACAAAGACCAGCTCTTCAACAACGACACCAAGAGATGTGAACACTACTCCATGGTCGAGTGTGGCAACAGATTTGAACCCATTTATCGGTGTAAGTCTGTCAGATGGTGGGGCGGGGTGTAAGTCTGTCAGATGGTGGAGCGGGGTGTAAGTCTGTCAGATGGTGGAGTTGGGTGTAAGTCTGTCAGATGGTGGAGCAGGGTGTAAGTCTGTCAGATGGTGGAGCAGGGTGTAAGTCTGTCAGATGGTGGAGCGGGGTGTAAGTCTGTCAGATGGTGGAGCAGGGTGTAAGTCTGTCAGATGGTGGAGCAGGGTGTAAGTCTGTCAGATGGTGGGGCGGGGTGTAAGTCTGTCAGATGGTGGGGCAGGGTGTAAGTCTGTCAGATGGTGGAGCAGGGTGTAAGTCTGTCAGATGGTGGAGCGGGGTGTAAGTCTGTCAGATGGTGGGGCGGGGTGTAAGTCTGTCAGATGGTGGAGCACGGGGTGTAAGTCTGTCAGATGGTGGGGCGGGGTGTAAGTCTGTCAGATGGTGGAGCGGGGTGTAAGTCTGTCAGATGGTGGAGCAGGGTGTAAGTCTGTCAGATGGTGGAGCAGGGTGTAAGTCTGTCAGATGGTGGTAAGTCTGCAGATGGTGGAGCAGGGTGTAAGTCTGTCAGATGGTGGAGCAGGGTGTAAGTCTGTCAGATGGTGGAGCAGGGTGTAAGTCTGTCAGATGGTGGAGCAGGGTGTAAGTCTGTCAGATGGTGGAGCAGGGTGTAAGTCTGTCAGATGGTCAGATGGTGGAGCAGGGTGTAAGTCTGTCAGATGGTGGAGCAGGGTGTAAGTCTGTCAGATGGTGGAGCGGGGTGTAAGTCTGTCAGATGGTGGGGCAGGGTGTAAGTCTGTCAGATGGTGGAGCGGGGTGTAAGTCTGTCAGATGGTGGAGCAGGGTGTAAGTCTGTCAGATGGTGGAGCAGGGTGAGTCTGTGGTGGAGCAGGGTGTAAGTCTGTCAGATGGTGGAGCAGGGTGTAAGTCTGTCAGATGGTGGAGCAGGGTGTAAGTCTGTCAGATGGTGGAGCAGGGTGTAAGTCTGTCAGATGGTGGAGCAGGTGTAAGTGTCAGATGGTGGAGCAGGGTGTAAGTCTGTCAGATGGTGGAGCAGGGTGTAAGTCTGTCAGATGGTGGAGCAGGGTGTAAGTCTGTCAGATGGTGGAGCAGGGTGTAAGTCTGTCAGATGGTGGGGTGTAAGTCTGTCAGATGGTGGAGCAGGGTGTAAGTCTGTCAGATGGTGGAGCAGGGTGTAAGTCTGTCAGATGGTGGAGCAGGGTGTAAGTCTGTCAGATGGTGGAGCAGGGTGTAAGTCTGTCAGATGGTGGTAAGTCTGCAGATGGTGGAGCAGGGTGTAAGTCTGTCAGATGGTGGAGCAGGGTGTAAGTCTGTCAGATGGTGGAGCAGGGTGTAAGTCTGTCAGATGGTGGAGCAGGGTGTAAGTCTGTCAGATGGTGGAGCAGGGTGTAAGTCTGTCAGATGGTGGAGCAGGGTGTAAGTCTGTCAGATGGTGGGGCGGGGTGTAAGTCTGTCAGATGGTGGAGCAGGGTGTAAGTCTGTCAGATGGTGGAGCAGGGTGTAAGTCTGTCAGATGGTGGGGTAAGGCAGATGGTGGAGGGTGTAAGTCTGTCAGATGGTGGAGCGGGGTGTAAGTCTGTCAGATGGTGGAGCAGGGTGTAAGTCTGTCAGATGGTGGAGCAGGGTGTAAGTCTGTCAGATGGTGGAGCAGGGTGTAAGTCTGTCAGATGGTGGAGCAGGGTGTAAGTCTGTCAGATGGTGGAGCAGGGTGTAAGTCTGTCAGATGGTGGAGCAGGGTGTAAGTCTGTCAGATGGTGGAGCAGGGTGTAAGTCTGTCAGATGGTGGAGCAGGGTGTAAGTCTGTCAGATGGTGGAGCAGATGGGTGTTAAGTAAGTCTGTCAGATGGTGGAGCAGGGTGTAAGTCTGTCAGATGGTGGAGCAGGGTGTAAGTCTGGGTGTAAGTCTGTCAGATGGTGGAGCAGGGTGTAAGTCTGTCAGATGGTGGAGCAGGGTGTAAGTCTGTCAGATGGTGGAGCAGGGGAGCAGAGGGTGTAAGTCTGTCAGATGGTGGAGCAGGGTGTAAGTCTGTCAGATGGTGGAGCAGGGTGTAAGTCTGTCAGATGGTGGAGCAGGGTGTAAGTCTGTCAGATGGTGGAGCAGGGTGTAAGTCTGTCAGATGGTGGAGCAGGGTGTAAGTCTGTCAGATGGTGGAGCAGGGTGTAAGTCTGTCAGATGGTGGAGCAGGGTGTAAGTCTGTCAGATGGTGGAGCAGGGTGTAAGTCTGTCAGATGGTGGAGCAGGGTGTAAGTCTGTCAGATGATGGGGCGGGGTGTAAGTCTGTCAGATGGTGGAGCAGGGTGTAAGTCTGTCAGATGGTGGAGCAGGGTGTAAGTCTGTCAGATGGTGGAGCAGGGTGTAAGTCTGTCAGATGGTGGAGCAGGGTGTAAGTCTGTCAGATGGTGGAGCAGGGTGTAAGTCTGTCAGATGGTGGCAGGGTGTAAGTCTGTCAGATGGTGGAGCAGGGGGTGTAAGTCTGTCAGATGGTGGAGCAGGGTGTAAGTCTGTCAGATGGTGGAGCAGGGTGTAAGTCTGTCAGATGGTGGAGCAGGGTGTAAGTCTGTCAGATGGTGGAGCAGGGTGTAAGTCTGTCAGATGGTGGAGCAGGGTGTAAGTCTGTCAGATGGTGGAGCAGGGTGTAAGTCTGTCAGATGGTGGAGCAGGGTGTAAGTCTGTCAGATGGTGGAGCAGGGTGTAAGTCTGTCAGATGGTGGAGCAGGGTGTAAGTCTGTCAGATGGTGGAGCAGGGTGTAAGTCTGTCAGATGGTGGAGCAGGGTGTAAGTCTGTCAGATGGTGGGGCGGGGTGTAAGTCTGTCAGATGGTGGGGCGGGGTGTAAGTCTGTCAGATGGTGGAGCAGGGTGTAAGTCTGTCAGATGGTGGAGCAGGGTGTAAGTCTGTCAGATGGTGGAGCAGGGTGTAAGTCTGTCAGATGGTGGAGCAGGGTGTAAGTCTGTCAGATGATGGGGCGGGGTGTAAGTCTGTCAGATGGTGGAGCAGGGTGTAAGTCTGTCAGATGGTGGAGCAGGGTGTAAGTCTGTCAGTCTGTCAGATGGTGGAGCAGGGTGTAAGTCTGTCAGATGGTGGAGCAGGGTGTAAGTCTGTCAGATGGTGGAGCAGGGTGTAAGTCTGTCAGATGGTGGAGCAGGGTGTAAGTCTGTCAGATGGTGGAGCAGGGTGTAAGTCTGTCAGATGGTGGAGCAGGGTGTAAGTCTGTCAGATGGTGGAGCAGGGTGTAAGTCTGTCAGATGGTGGAGCAGGGTGTAAGTCTGTCAGATGGTGGAGCAGGGTGTAAGTCTGTCAGATGATGGGGCTGGGTGTAAGTCTGTCAGATGGTGGAGCAGGGTGTAAGTCTGTCAGATGGTGGAGCAGGGTGTAAGTCTGTCAGATGGTGGGGCGGGGTGTAAGTCTGTCAGATGGTGGAGCAGGGTGTAAGTCTGTCAGATGGTGGAGCAGGGTGTAAGTCTGTCAGATGGTGGGGCAGGGTGTAAGTCTGTCAGATGGTGGAGCAGGGTGTAAGTCTGTCAGATGGTGGAGCGGGGTGTAAGTCTGTCAGATGGTGGAGCAGGGTGTAAGTCTGTCAGATGGTGGAGCAGGGTGTAAGTCTGTCAGATGTCAGATGGTGGGCGGGGTGTAAGTCTGTCAGATGGTGGTGTAAGTCAGGGTGTAAGTCTGTCAGATGGTGGGGCAGGGTGTAAGTCTGCAGATGGTGGAGGGGTGTAAGTCTGTCAGATGGTGGAGCGGGGTGTAAGTCTGTCAGATGGTGTAAGTCTGCAGATGGTGGAGCAGGGTGTAAGGGTGTAAGTCTGTCAGATGGTGGAGCGGGGTGTAAGTCTGTCAGATGGTGTCAGATGGTGGAGCAGGGTGTAAGTCTGTCAGATGGTGGAGCGGGGTGTAAGTCTGGGTGTAAGTCTGTCAGATGGTGGAGCAGGGTGTAAGTCTGTCAGATGGTGGAGCAGGGTGTAAGTCTGTCAGATGGTGGAGCAGGGTGTAAGTCTGTCAGATGGTGGAGCACGGTGTAAGTCTGTCGGGGTGTAAGTCTGTCAGATGGTGGAGCAGGGTGTAAGGGTGTAAGTCTGTCAGATGGTGGAGCACGGTGTAAGTCTGTCAGATGGTGGAGCAGGGTGTAAGTCTGTCAGATGGTGGAGCAGGGTGTAAGTCTGTCAGATGGTGGAGCAGGGTGTAAGTCTGTCAGATGGTGGAGCAGGGTGTAAGTCTGTCAGATGGTGGAGCAGGGTGTAAGTCTGTCAGATGGTGGAGCAGGGGTGTAAGTCTGTCAGATGGTGGAGCAGGGTGTAAGTCTGTCAGATGGTGGAGCGGGGTGTAAGTCTGTCAGATGGTGGGGCGGGGTGTCAGAAGTCTGTCAGATGGTGGGGCGGGGTGTAAGTCTGTCAGTCTGTTTATGGTCATCTCCCGATGTTTGTAGAGGGCGGGATGTAGCCCTAGGGGCGGGACGCAGCCCACTGGTAAAGCGCTCGCTTGATGCGCGGTCGGTCTAGGATCGATACCCCTCGGCGGGCCCATTAGGCTATTTCTCGTTCCAGCCAGTGCACCACGACTGGTATATCAAAGGTTGTGGTATGTGCTATCCTGCGTGTGGGATGGTGCATATAAAAGATCCCTTGCTGCTAATCGAAAAGAGTAGCCCATGAAGTGGCGACAGCGGGTTTCCTCTCTCATTGGCCCTTAACTAGATGTTCGACGTCATATAATCGTAAATAAAATCTATTGGGTGCGTCGTTAAATAAAACATTTCCTGTCTGTCTGGATGTAACTCAGTGGTAAAGCGCTCACCTGATGCGCAGTCGGTCTAGGATCGATCCCCGTCGGTTGACCCATTCAACTGTTTCTCGTTCTAGCCAGTGCACAAAAACTAATATATCAAATACTGTGGTATGTGCTATCCTGTTTGGGGGATTGTGCATATAAAAGATCCCGTGCTACCATTTGGAAAATGTAGCAGGTTTCCTATATGTCAAAATTACTAAATTATTTTTTTTTCTTTTAAAAAGCAATATTAAATTTATTAACGTTGGGGAATTTGTCCAACAGGCATTTTACAACTAAACAGATAGACAAGAAATCATGGGCGTACATAGGATTTTCAAAAAGGGGGGTTCCAAAATAGATTTCAGAAATATTGGGCATATATTTCTATGTTGAGTTTTGAAAAGGGGGGTTCCAAAATAGATTGCAGAGATATTGGGCATATATTTCTATGTTGAGTAAATATAATAATGTCAGATATATTAAATTATAAAAAAAAGCGATTTCGGGGTGTGGAGGGGGGTTCGGTCGAACCCATCGAACCCCTCCTATGTACGCCCATGAAAATGAAGACTGTAGGTAGGGATGTGTGTGTGTGTGTGTGTGTGTGTGTGTGAGAGAGAGAGAGAGAGAGAGAGAGAGAGAGAGAGAGAGAGAGAGAGAGAGAGAGAGAGAGAGAGAGAGATTTGTCAGAAATTGTTAAAGCGTTTTATTGCAATTGTAAACTATTGAATAATTTGATGTAGTTTAATTGTGCTGAGGTGTCGTTAAAGAAACATCCCTTTCCTTTCATTCATTCATTCATTTCAACTTATTTTCATGCTTATATCCAATTAAGGTTTAAGCACGCTGTCCTGGGTACACACCTCAGCTATCTGGGCTGTCTGTCCAGGACAGTTGGTTAGTTGTTAGTTGGTTAGTCGTTTCCTTTCAGGTGACTACAGACTGGAAGGCTATCCACGGATTCCATGCAATGTGTATAACCCGTCTTGTAAGGGCCGGCCAGATGGCCTCAACCCGTGGGTGCCGCGCTATGAATCGCCATATTTCGTCGTATGTAAGAGCAACAGAACCGTGTATCAAGGAATGTGTTACTTTTACAACGGCTATGCCTTCATCTTTGACGTCAAATTGAGAACCTGTGTCATATACATGGGCTAGTTTTAAGACGTAAAGCCGGAAGTTGTTGAAGTGATGGGTTTCATGAACAAAATAAAATCACATAAAAGAAAATATGAAGGCTTTGACTATGTTTACTTAGTACGCTGACTAATGGGGTGAATTGGGTTGCGGTAAGGTTGGCTTTACACCTTGATCAATGTTTCCAGTTTATTTTTTTCCCAACACAGCCGTACCTAACGGGGAGGTGTGTGTGTGTGGGGGGGGGGGGGGGGGGGGAGGGGGAGCTGACCATAGAACATACAAAATAGTTCCCTTTTTGTTTAGATGGAGAAGTTCCCAAATTCCGTTTCTTTACATCCTTAGTTAGGCAAGGTACAGCCCTGATCAATTTAATAGAAGCTAATTTAGATATTACAATACGACATAGCCCGAGTACTATGGCGGTGAAAGAGCTAGACGGACATTTTGTCAGTTATCACGCTGTCAAACGGTCAAACACCAATCTATATCTATATACATTCTGCGCAATTGGTGCCTACTAAACGGTAGTCAAAGATTCCCGCTCTGATACAACAACAATCCTATGTTTGACGTCAAATACCTTTACATCGATCGTTTTGCGCAGAATTTATATAGACTGATCTCTGACGGTTGGAAAGCGTTGATAAGTGTCCAAATGTCCGTCTCGGGCTAAATACAATAATTATAAGACTACATTGAGTATACTTCTGTAGAGTTTGTTTTCTCTCCTTCCGATGTCATGTATGTGAGCTTCTATTATATGTGTTTTATACATATCTAAAATATTAACACTAGGTCAGCGGCTAAATATAGAATAACTGATTACTATCTTAAGATTACAGCTTTATCTTGTCAAGATTAGAATGGGGAATGTATTAATAGTATTTTGTTTTACATAATTCCCATGCCTACTTGTAACGTCGAAAGTATCTATAATCCTACCCACAGGGAACGCTTTTTTCACACTATGGAATTCACTATAAATTATTTCAGTCATCTGCATTGCGACCATTTTCTTCGTTTGACACCCCCCCCCCCCCCCCCCCCCCGGCGACAAAATCAAAGTTCATATAAACAGACAAGCAACAATCACGCTTGGGGACAGTTCTGGCGAAATAGTCGCTGTATACCACTTAACTTCGCCATGCTAAGCGCATAAGCGAAATCCACGTCGCGGAGATGAATATCATTACATCATCGGTAATATGATCACCACGAAAACAGACCGGAACCATGTTTTCGCCAAACGATCGAAGTCAAATTTTAACATGTATAGGTAGTACTAAACCAAATAACTTCCAGCTGAGTCAGAGAAGTGAACACCACAAGTCCTGTGATTGGCGATAAATGTGTGTTGGTTGTAACAAAAAAAGAAGTTTCATCTGGGCAAAAAATATATGCAATTTTATTTCATCTAGTACCACTGTGTGAAGTAGTCTTGTGCTTGAAACATATATGGAATACCTGTGAAAAAAAAGTACTCGAATTTTGTGCGGAACTAGGATAGTCATAGACGCTACCCATTATCCCAGAAATGAGCACCTTAACCCCCAATTTTTTCTGATTCACTTTAAAGGGGCATTCCCTGGAATATTTTTATTATTTAAGCATAAAGAACATTACATTACAAAAACCGAGCGGATTCTAGCAGCCACTTCCTAGAAGCCAATTACGCTAGCAGCCAATTTCAGCAGACACTCATGTCGATGTTCTAAACATCGGACTCGTACGCCTTTCGATTGTTGCCTGTATTTCACACTTTTAAACACACTGTTATGCTAATTTTTATTATTCACTACAACTTAAGAATTTTAGAGTTTTAAAGAGTATCTTTATAAAAAAACAACACAAAAACAAATTAACAACCAAGACTCATTTTCACAGTCTTATTGTTACTAATATCCGTATAAATACAACTTAACCGTTTTATTAAGCACTTTTATAATATCTGAAGTATCACTTTAAAATCCTTCTGTACTACGGTAATATAGGATGTCCAACTAATTTCGTATAGACCACACCACAACACACATTATAAAAGGCGTATGAGTCCGGTGTTTAGAACCCCCCGCCTGCTACCGATCCCGGTCGGACTGCTGGTGCTCCCTTGCACCTGCCAGTGCAGGCGGTCCCCCCCCCCCCCCCCCCCAACTTTCTGTCTTGGACGAAAGAGCTTGCTCCGCAAGCACTTGCGCCCACGACAGGCGTGCGCTACAACAGCTTGTTCTGAATGTGCACGTTAAACCCTATGACATGACATGACGTGTTTAGAACGTCGCTATGTGTGTCTGCTGAAATTGGCTGCTAGCGTAATTGGATGCTAGAATCCGCTCGGTATTACAAAATGGCTAGAATTGTTCTAACTGGCTAGTAAGCATTTGACGATATGCATTAATGACGACAACTCGCGAGTGAATTAAAAGTGCAGTTATGCTTGTATTTGAACTTAGAACTTGACTGTATACGATTGAAACCAGACACTGCAGCTTTAAGTGTGAGGGGTGGTAGTATTTATATCCGTGGCGTTTATGTCGACTGATACGCTGCAGGTAGGAGTTTTAGCCACATATGTTACTATTGTCGTCTATGGGATTTGATTTGGTAGAATACACCCTATAATATCAGAGTAAAATATATCTAAATAGTTTCTTGGTACACCATATGACACACTTTGTTTAAAAGGAAAGTAAACGGTTGTAACCAAACATTACAGTCGCATCAACAGTTTAAATTAAAAAGTCGATCACGTGATTAACATATACTGGGATCTCTGTCAACCTGTTTTTTTTATGCAGAACGCAAAAACATCGTCAGGGTAAAGTAGAAAACGAGTTAACTATCGGTGAATCCAGAATATGTACAAAGATTCCAGAATGTATTACTTGCGATGATACGACTATGAAGGGTGTCAAACAAAGGTACGGATGGAAGAAAATGTTTTATTTAACGACGCACTCAACGCATTTTATTTACGGTTATATGGCGTCGGACATATGGTTCAAGACCACACAGATATTGAGAGGAAACCCGCTGTCGCCACTTCATGCGCTACTCTTTTTGATTAGCAGCAAGAGATCTTTTATATGCACCATCCCACAGACAGGATAGCACATACCACGGCCTTTGATATACCAGTCGTAGTGCACTGGCTGGAACGAGAAATAGCCCAATGGGCCAACAGACGGGAATCGATCCCAGACCGACCGCGCATCAAGCGAGCGTTGTACCACTGAGCTACGCCTCGCCCCAACAAAAGGTACGAGTAAGTATATGGAAATAGTTATTTTGATATACTTACCTTTGTTTGACGCCCAATAGCCGATCTCTGTTTTTGTGCTGGGGTGTCGTTAAACATTCATTCATTGATTGTCAGTAGAATCGTTTTATATAAGCCACCCATGGGACTCACTTCGTCGTGGGTTTTTTCGTATCATCTCACCCGAGGTGCGAGACGTAGCGCAGTGGTAAAATGGGGAAACCGATCAAAGTCACGTTTCAGGTTTGAGAAATAATGATTTTAAAGGTAGATGCAACCTGAATATGTTTAAATTCACCGCACTAAAGAAAGGAAGGAAGGGAATGTTTTATTTATCTACGCACTCAACGCATTTTATTTACGGTTACATGGCGTCGGACATATGGTTAAGGACCATACAGATAATGAGAGAGGAAACCCGCTGTTACCACTTCATGGGCTACTCTTTTCGATTAGCAGCAAAGGATTTTTTTTATGCACCATCCCATAGACAGGATAGCACATACCACGGCCTTTGATGTACCAGTCGCGGTGCACTGGCAGGAGCGAGAAATAGCTATAAAACGTTTAGAGTGCAGACTCAATCTTTAATGACGTCACACGCACACAATTTGTATTTTACAAAGGCTGAATTTAGCTCAGTCGGTAGAGCGCTCACCTGAAGTGCTTGCGTCGTAGGATCGAATGACCTCGGTGGACACATTATCTGATTGGCTTTCCTCCCCTCCAAATCATGGCTCCGCGACTGGTATATCAAGACCGTGGTATGTGGGGTCCTGTCTGGAGAAGTGCATATAAAAGATCCTTTGATGCTAATGGAAAACGGTCGTGGGTTTCCTCAAAGACCACATGTTAAAATTACCAAATGTTTGACATCCAATAGCCGATGATTATTAAATCAATGTACTCTAGTGGTGTCGTTAAACAAAACAAACATCACTTGTTTCATAGCTCCATATGGACTGGCTTAGTGATGTTTTAGATTTTGTTATGTTTAGCTCAAATTATTCTGAGAAGACATTACCTTCAGAGAAATTTTTTTTCTCGCATTACCTTCAGATTAAATTTTTTTTCTCAAAGGCCATGGTATGTGCTATCCTGTCTATGGAATGGTGCATATAAAAGATCCCTTGCTACTAATGGACAAATATACCGGGTTTCGTTTTTAAGACAATATGTCCAAATTACCAAATGTGTGACATCCAGTAGCCGATAATTAATAAACAATGTGCTCAACTGGTGTCGTCAAACAAAAACAACAACCTTCTCTCTGTCCGTCTGCCTGTCTGTCTGTCTGTCTGTCTGTCCGTCTGTCTGCCTGTCTGTCTGTCTGTTTATTAAACTGAATACACGTTGGTTGGATTGCACAAGATATATTTCATATTTTCAGGTGACTACGAACTCAACCTGTGTCGAAGCAGTCACTGCATTCCGTGTTACGTGATGCACCCATCCTGTAAGGGCCTGCCCGATGGAGTGAATCCGCGGGTGGGACGCAAGTGGTCGCCCTATTACGTCGTGTGCGAGAACCAAAGAGTCGTGTATGAGGGGCGGTGTACAAAACGTGGTTACCCCCTGTTTGATCCGAAAAAGAAAGCCTGTGTTCCGGAATACGTTTATTATGCAGAATCAAATATCTAAAATACAGTTTAGTACCTGGAGGGCGGGATCTATAGGGGTGGGAAGAGTTTATGCCGGGTAATTGTATGTGGAGCCATGTTTTAATCTCCAAGGCCCCGTTTTACGCAGCAATCTGAGCGCTAAGATCACATTAAGTACATAGCTAACTTATAGCTAACTTAAGGTGATCTTAGAGCTAAGATCACCTTATGTATATAGCTAACTTATAGCTAACTTAAGGCGATCTTAACGCCAAGATCGCTTCGTAAAACTGGACCAGTACTGATGAGACCAGAAATTCTTAACTCTTAATTTCAATAACAACATGTGAAAATACTAATGGCTAACACACGACATATAAAAATGACTTTAAAGACACTACCCTGATAGACTGGACGATCTACTGACATAATATTTACATTCGAGATTCCTACTGACCCTATTATTTCAAATTTTGTTTGGCTGTTAGAATTAAAAAAAACAAACCCCAAAAACCCCTAACAGTTACGTACGAAATTATTGTATCAAGACGAAAGGTTGGAATGGTCAGAAATGCACTAAATTAATTGGCTTTTTATAGTTTAAGCAAGACAATATAAGAATTTAATGTTTAGTAATGAAAATATTTACAGTTATTACAGACTCAAGAAAGTCAATTAATTCATAACATTTTTAAATTATACATATTTACTACCTTAAGGCAGACTAACACTAATAAAAAAATATACCAATTGATAATGTGTTTTCTTAATTGTTAAACACGCTAAATCAAATGTGTTCCTCGTGAAAATGTATGCATGTACAACTGCATGCCATTTCGTGCCTGTTATTGTCAAGACTGTACACACTTTAGTATAATACAGACCTGGGCCCCGTTCCACGAAGCGATCTTAGCCCTAAGATCATCTCAAGTGCATATCGTCGGCTCTCCGACGAAGGGGCGAATATGCAGTTTGCCAAATTACGTAATAACGTTATCAAAATTTGACGTTTTCAAAATATATATGATCCTATTTGAAATTGATATTATAAAATCTCATACAATTTTGACAATCATTAAACTGAACATCGTGTATTTTAATTCCAAAAGATTTTACGTGATTCTGAACATGTTTCTATGAACTACAGTCTATTTAAAATGGTAAGTACATATTCGCCCTTTTGTGAAATAGCATATCACTCCACTTTGATGATTCGACCACGATTTCCCTGTTTAATGGATATCTCCTAGCTTGGCTGCAATGTATTCAGCCTCTATTCTCTAACGATGTGACCGGCCTCGGTGGTATAATGAGTAAGCCATATCACGTACGTCTGGTAGGTACTGGGTTTCGCATCCCACTATCGGCTTCCACCCAGAAATAATTCTCTAAATGAATTAATGAATGGGTAACAACATCTCAGCACAAAAATACACATCAGCCATTGGGTGTCAAACAAAGATTAAGTATATGAATAAGTTATCTATTTAACCACCGACAACTACCCTGACCTAGACAGACCACCCAGATAGTGAAGGTGTGTGTCCAGGGCATGGTGCTTTAATTTTAATATAAGCAAGTTAAAATGAATTAATGCAACCATATTCTAACGATTTTGGTCTCAAAATTAAGCAGTCATCATGTGGCTGGCAATTAATGATCCAATATTAAAACATACAAAGTAATTTAATTATAGATCAATAATTAGACAATGAGTAATTTAAACGACCGCTTTGATGACTATTCATGATCATAATAATGAATTTTGTGGCAACTTTATTAAGACGACATTTAACATGAACATCTTATTTCTGCATTGTCATAAAATAGCAAACTAGCAATTAATAGTATTGAAAAACGAAAAGACTCAACACTTCATTGAACGTTAAAGTTTGTTTTGTTTAAAGACACCACTGGAGCACATCGATTAATTAATCATCGGCTATTGGATGTCAAACATTTGGAAATTTCGACATTAAGTCTTAAATAGGAAATCTGCTACATTTTTCAAATGCAGCAAGGGATGTTGTATATGCACTTTCCCAGAGACAAGACAACACATGCCACGGCCTTTGTCCAGTTGTGATGCACTGGTTGGAACGAGAAAAAAAGAATTGGCTGAATGAACCCACCGAGGTGGTTCGATCCTACGACGGAAGCACCTCAAGCGAGTACTCAACTGACTGGACTAAATCCCGCTCCTTTCAATAAACGTATGCATAGTTGGTGTCAGTAACTGCTGATGGGCATTCCAGATATCAAATCAATTGATCAAAAACGCATATAATAATGAAACAATGTTATTCAATAATTAGTGAATACCCATGATGAATCAATAAAATATAACATTCCGATTCATGAACTAACATTATAGATGATGACATTCAACTTTAAAATATACTGATCAAAATAAGTACAGAATATTAGAAATCAATTGTGAATAATTACAGAACGAAAACTAGATATAAATATAAACCAGGTGCATTATGCATTACAACATTTCTACTTAACGCATCTCCCAAACAGCTACATCTTAACGTAATCTAGATCTGCAACGTGGGAATAGACTCGGACTTCTGGGTATGCTCCAGGTTGGATAACATAGCGAATTGTTGCACAAAGCACTCAACGTGTCTCAGAGAGTGATTAGTAGTTTGCCTGAAAACGTGGATGATCGGCCTCGTTTAGACCTGCCTAGGGCCACAACTCTAGTTCAAGATCGCCTCATCAGAACCAACATTTTGAGGAATCGAGGCCAGTCTGCATCTCAGATAGCCAACCACCTCCGTGTTACAGCTGAAGTCAGACGATTCGAAACATGGCATACACATCAACTCCAACGCCAGCCTCACTTCACGACCACTTTGACGGTGAGATACATTGCTGCCAAAACGCCAATGGTGTGAACGACGTACACAATGGTGGGCTTGGCCAGAGTGATGTTTTCAAAGGAATCGAGGGGTACTCTCTAGATGTACATGATCAGCGTATCCGGGTTTGGCGACGTCCCATTGAGCGGTACGTCGAGGTCAACATCCAAGCTCATGACTATTTTTGAGGGGCAGTTATGCCTGTGGTGAAATTGCCATGACTGCCAGAATGCAACTTCACACTGTCCAATGGAGGCTCACAGGCCGGTACTATCGACCAATATATGTGCCTTTCGCGCCTCACGCTGACCCAAAATTCGTTTATTAAGACAACAATGTCCGTGCATATCGTAGTAGACTAGTGACGGCATTCGTGCAACAGCAAAACATTCACACTCTTCCTTGGCCAGCTCCCGACCTTTCACCCGTTGAACAAGTCTGGGACAACATAGGGTGACAACTGGAATGTCAGCCGACTACTTTGGCCGAGTTGGGTTTAGCGCTCTAAGACGAATGGGTCAGGATACCCCATCATCAGATTGGACGCTTGATAAGGAGAATGTTTGTGTTTCATCTCTCCATGTCAAACTACCCAGACATTAAAATTTCAGGCCAATGCAATAATTCCTATTAAAAGATATAATGAGCAAAATCCATTATTTAATGTTATATATGAATACCCCTAATTATTTTGAACAGTATATATAATAATTTCATCATGAATGGAACAAAATAAAATATTGGAACTAATCAACACTAGACATATAGTAGCTGTGGGTGATCCCTTATGCTAGTAGTGACCAATTTGAAACTTACATGAATATAAATTTGATCAATAGAGCACGTGCTTATAAATGCATTCATCAAGTTGCCTTTTTGCATTAGAACATGTATATTCGCCCTTTCGTGCGAGAATACAATGCACTAGTTAATCGCCTCACTTCTCTGACAAACGGGCGAATGTAAATTCGGCTGTTCGTCAGATAACGTTACGGGCTTTGTCCAGCGATTTGCCTCATTGTCAAAATTTAATTAATTAATTAACTAATTAAAGAAGTAAAATATCAAATTGCTGTTTTCGGAATAAAAATCTACTGGTCCAACAATATGAAAAATGTTTTTATGTCAATTTTAAATTTTTTGAATATTCTCCCCTTCGTCGGAGCGCCGACGATATTATGTTTGCTGTGCAGTTACGGTGATCTTAGGGCTAAAATCGCTTCGTGAAACGGGATCCAGGGACCCGTTCCACGAAGCGATCTTAACCTAAGATGACATTAAATGCATACGTTTTAGCAGTTACTTTAAGTAAAATTAATTAGCAAGTTAGTCTCTGCACGCACCCACACTACACACAATCACAGACAAACAGACAGAGAGAGAGAGAGAGAGAGAGAGAGAGAGAGAGAGAGAGAGAGAGAGAGAGAGAGAGAGAGAGAGAGAGAGAGAGACACACACACACACATACAGAAAGAAAAAAAAGAAAGGAAATGTTTTTTTTTAAATGACGCATTCAACACATTTTATTTACGGTTATATGGTGTCGGGCATATGGTTAAGGACAACACAGATATTGAGAGAGGAAACCCGCTGTCGCCACTTCATGGGATATTCTTTTAGCAGCAAGGGATCTTTTATATACACCATCCCACAGACAGGATAGTACACACCACGGCCTTTGTTACACCAGTTGTGGAACATGGACTGGAATGAGAAATAGCCCAATGGGCCCACCGACGGGAATTGATCCCTCCGACTAACATATCAACATCAAAACGACTGGCATATCAGCACCACAACGACTGGCATATCAACATCACCACGACTGACATATCAACATCACCACGACTAACGTATCGGCATATCAACATCAACTGACATATTAACATCACTACGACTGACATATCAACATCACTATGACTGGCATATCAACACAACTACGACTGACATATCAACGTCACTATGGCTGACATATAAACATCCCTCCAACTGACATATCAACATCACTACGACTGGCATATCAACATCAAGATGACTTAAATAACAATATAACATAACTGGCATATGAACAGCTTACAAAATGTATACAAAAGACCCTTGCTGTTATTTACTAAACCGTTGCGGAGTTTTCCACAGACACATATAATAGGCTTTACTAGTATTGAAGTACTTGTCAATGTCTTTTACTTACAGTGACTCATGGTGCTCTACGATACTGAATTTTAGGTGTATGGATGCCTTTATGTGTGTGACTACTAATCACCAGAACAGTGTTTCTCAATGAGAATTAACGTAAAATTTACAGTACCTCAGTCTGACTAGTGTATTAACATCACCAACTTTACTGATCGATAGTACAATGTTTTGTGTACACGTATTTACGTTTTCAATTTTTTCTATTAAACTAAAATCTTTTCCAGAAACAAATACACTTTGCATGACAGTTAATGCAATCTAGTTTTAAACGAAAAGATAAAACCCAGAGAGAACAAACTAAGAGAGAGAGAGAGAGAGAGAGAGAGAGAGAGAGAGAGAGAGAGAGAGAGAGAGAGAGAGAGAGAGAGAGAGAGAGAGAGAGAGAGAGAAGGTGTGAATGAGTTACCTTATACAACTCTTCTGCTTGAACAAGGATAGTGCTTATTGAGTTAGTGTAACAACCCCCTCAAAAAACCAAAAAACCCCAACAAAAACCCCCCAACAAATAACAACAAAAATAAACAGACCCCCCAATCCCACCCATAAACAAAACCCAAACAAAACAAACCCGCTGTCACCACGACTATTCATAAGCCAGTTCGTTTATATGTACTTTTCCACAACCATCTGACCTGGCACACCAATCCGTCAACATACTGAGTCAGAATCAGTTTATTCGTTAAAGCCAGCATGACAAGACACGGGATCTTTTATATGCACTTTCCCACAGGAAAGCACGCACCACGGCCTTTGTAGTGCACTGGTTGGAACGAGAAAACCCCCAATTAGTTGAATGGATCCACCGATGTGATTTGATCCTGCGACGCAAGCACCTCAGACGAACGTTCAACCCAGTGAGCCATTTACTGCCCCTAGATTATACAACTGCGACAATTACGTAAAAATAGGCACTCACTCACACAAACACACGCACACATACTGAACTAACTAGACCGGCCTCGGTGTCGTCGTGGTTAGGCCATCGATCTACAGGCTGGTAGGTACTGGGTTCGGATCCCAGTCGAGCCATGGGATTTTTAATCCAGATACCGACTCCAAACCCTGAGTGAGTGGGTAGGTGTAAACCATTTGCACCGACCAGTGATCCATAACTGGTTCAACAAAGGCCATGGTTTGTGCTATCCTGCCTGTGGGAAGCGCAAATAAAAGATCCCTTGCTGCTAATCGGAAAGAGTAGCCCATGTAGTGGCGACAGCAGGTTTCCTCTCAAACTTTGTGTGGTCCTTCACCATTATTATGTCTGAAGCCATATAACCGTAAATACAATGTCTTGAGTGCGTTGTTAAATAAAACATTTTTTTCTTTACATACTTAACTAAACCGTGAACAAGACATTTTGGAAGAAAAAACCAAAAAGAAGAGAAATAAAGAAGAAGAGAGAGAGAAAAAAAACCCCAGAAAAAGGAATTACCGGAGCCATTTACTAATGAAGCCGAATGACCATCATGAAACAACACTGGCTTGTTTTTATTTTCAACAAAAATCGAATGGAATTTCACTCTAGCAGGAGATTTCGATTCCGAAACATGAAAAAGCCATCTAAATAATGCAATTGATTTAGCTTTTAAAAGCTCGTTTAGCACTTAAATCACCAACAATCGAAACGACTTTTTGCAATCCCGAATAGGAAACACTCACTGGCTTTGATGTCTGGCAAATCGCATCCCGATTAGGCCGAATAACGCTGTTTTCCTTCTGTGTGACAAAATTTTGCCTCCTTTAAACAACTTGTATTCAAATATTTCATTTCCTAGCGAACTTGTCGCGTCCAGTGTCGTATGGGATCCAGACAAACACATCGACTGACTGTGAATCAATCCGGAATCGATCTTTACTGATTTTTCATCTGTTGGCCAGAGTAAAGAGACAAAAAGTCGCCAAAAGTTTCTTCGTAGAAAGGAACCGTGTGCTCGATTTTTTTCAATGCGGCTACACACACACACACATTCACAGCCAGACACACACACACGCACATACACAGATATACGTACATACATACATACATACATACATACATACATACATACATACATACACACATATACGTACAGAAATACATACATAGAGATTGATAAATAGACAGATACAGGCTCGGTGGTGTCGTGGTTAAGCCATCGGACATAAGGCTGGTAGGTATTGGGTTCGCAGCCCGGTACCGGCGAATTTTAACGACTTAATGAGTAGCACTACACCGACCTCTCTCTCACTAAGAACTAATAACTAACCTACTATCCTGGACAGAGCCCAGGTAGTTGAAGTGTGTGCCCAGGACAGCATGCTTGAAGCTTAATTGGATAAAAACACGAAAATAAGTTGAAATGAATGAATGAATGGATGATATATATATATATATATATATATATATATATATATATATATATAGAGAGAGAGAGAGAGAGAGAGAGAGAGAGAGAGAGAGAGAGAGAGAGAGAGAGAGAGAGAGAGGTGGGGGGGGGGGGGGGGTTAGACAATGGGAGGCCACGCAATAGGAATGTGAATATTTCCATGATTAATTATCCTATCAGTAGCAAACCCGAAAATTCTGTCGATAACCAACAAGACTTATTGAAGACATTTATCACGAAATAAAAAATATATGGTTGTTAACGCCCGACAAACCATCTGTTCGGATTCGTACGCAATAAATATCGGATATGGGCTGAAATAATATTAATGTGTGCGCGCGTGTATGTATGCAGATATATATTGTATTTAACATGATATAAATATTTATAAAGCATTATACAGATAAATACATTCAGGATTCTTGTTGGGATTTCTGTTTACCAAGTTATTTAAAATTTTGTTCGGTATTTGGAATAAAATTAAATGATACGTTAACATCAGGCCTGTAGGAACGATATCTGGAGTTGGTGAAGAGAGGGGGCACAATCTGTTGTGAAGGGACACAGTCTAGTTGGTGTGTGTGTGTGTGTGTGGGGGGGGGGGGGGGGGGCAAAAGCCATATTTTCTGGTTTCTGGTTTCTTTATTATAAACTCATGAGGGTTTATTATGCGCAGTCATAAGGTACTTCGTTTGAATGTTGGAAGCAAACATATTAAGTACCATGCCTCGGACGACGGACAATCAGGCCAAGTAAACAGGCCAAGTAAACAGGCCAAGTCTGACTTTAAGCCGAAATAATTAAAACGGTGAATGAAAAAGAAGAAATAGGGCCTAATAAATAAATAAATAGTTTAAAAACTTCGTAAATACCAGATATTTCATATGAAGTTGTGGTATATGACTAATATAATTGATGGTGAAGTGAATATAAAGAAAGAATCAAACAAACAAAGAAAATAAACTGAATAATAAATAAATACATGTAAATAATAATAAACAAGTTTTAACCTTCGTAAATACAAATGACTGATATAAGTGATAGTGAAAAATAAATAAAAGAAATAAATATAATAAAATAAATAAATAAATAAATAAATAAATAAATAAAATAAGATAAATAAATAAACAAATAAGTAAATAAATAATTTGTGGTAACATTGATTAGTAGTTGTACCACTGTCTTTTTTAATGAAACGATAAGGGGAAAATAGAGCTGTGATAAAGGTCTATGTGGGTTTTGTTGTTTTTTAAGGGGAAGAGGAGGCATTCTTTATTAAATTTTAAATACTGATACATGTGGAGAATTAAACATCACTGGAAATCTGCGTGAATTGTTAAAAGTAGCAAGCACATTCCACTAAAGTTAATTTTATTATATGAATCTTTTAATTTTGCGTTGTTAAAATACCCTTGACAGGCGGCTCCAGAGACTTCGTCTAAGTTAATGTTTCGCTGCTTTTGGTCTTAAACCATTCCGATGTCAACTTTAGTAGACCGTTTTTCACAGTCATTTTAACATCTTATACGAAATATGTACGTTAGTCGCTTGAGATTCACAACTCCTACGAAGCTACTCACGACGCTCATGACAACAGTACTGTCGATCATGCTCCCCCAATTTGTATATAGCCTCCATACCGTCCAATTCGGCAAGGGACGTTACTCTTCGTGCACATGTGCAATGGGAATGTGAAAGAGGTCTATTGTCTCAAATAAACAATACTAAATATTGTCTTATTATATTTGATTACATGTACAGTGAACACCCCCAAAACCCGACGTTTTGCATGGTCCCTTTTAAAACATTATTACAAGATAGAACCTCTCCAACCGGATGTCCCTTAAAACCGCCCATTTTACTTGGTTCCATGGGTATCCGGGTGTATATACTTAACCCAATAACCAAACTTCAAATGGAATATATATTTTATGACTAAATATAGAATAAAGAAAGAAATGTTTTATTTAATGACGCACTCAACACATTTAAGGTTATATGGCGTCAGACATATGATTAAGGACCACACAGATATTGAGAGAGGAAACCCGCTGTCGCCACTTCATTCGTTTCGATTAGCAGTAAGGGATCTTTTATATGCACCATCACACACACAAAATAGTACATACCACGGCCTTTGATAATACCAGTCGTGGTGCACTGGCAGGAACGAGAAATAGTCCAATGGGCCCACCGATGAGGATCGATCCCAGACCGAACGCGCATCGAGCGAGCGCTTTACCACTAGGCTACGTCCCACCCAAATATAGAATACTACACTTGTTTTCGCTAGATATAAGTTTTACGAATTTTCGGAGCACTTCGATTTTGATTTTGAGGAGTTCTCACGCCCAACACACTCCGCTTAGATTCACGCTTGCAGTTCCTAAAATGAACTGGATTAAGCTCAAAACAGACCTAGGATTTACCAGCCTAGAACCTTTCTTGAGTGACACCCAATCGGATTAAAATTAGCTCTACTGGGTCTACCAGCAGATCTAACAGCACTGCGTGGACTCCCTTGTCCAGGTGACATTTCATCTATAAATAACAATTTTAATATCGACCAATTACAGTTCGCCTTTTTCGGGAGCATACAAAAATATCGGGCGAGACTATTTATGCAATAGGCGAACTTGTTGGTCTATTTCAACATTGAAAAAACAGGGGGAAAAGTGCAGTAATAAACTCTGGATTGTATATTAGTATAAACAGATTTTATGGCTATATCATGACGGTATTTTGTTTCGTCTTGAAACAAATTTTATATAAAATTTTATATTAAAATTAGTTTCACCGGCATACTTCGTAATTCACCCGAATCATTTCGTATACCCTCGGCATAATCCCAAATGTTTTCAAATTTTTTTTCAAATCACTGTCATGATTTTGCAAGTAAGGTTTTGATTGGTCGAATGAAAGGTCAACTGGACATGAGCTCCAACGGGCTGCTGTTAGATCCACATGTAATAGTGGAACTAATTTTAATTAGATTGGAGTGACACCCCTTTTAACATCTTGGCAATGCGATTGTTAATATGATAATGTTTTATGTATTTTCATTGGGTCATGAACAAACAAACAAACAAACAAATAAACAAACAAGCAAAAAACACCCAACCCAAATAAATAATTAAACAACCACATACCTTTCTTGATATATCCTTTTACAGTTGAAGAAACTATCACAACATTACGTACAGCGCAGTAGTTTGCAGTCCCTATTAGGCAATACTTATTAGATCCATGCACATTTTAAATTATGCACATTTAAAATAAATATGTTTATAAATATTAAATAGCGATTCTATTCACACATTTCTGAAGTTAAACCATATAAAGAAAATTGTACGTAGTATCGCTTTGACATTAATAAACATATTATTAAAACGTAAAAGCATTGTTGACGTCACGAAAAACAAAATTACGTTTTCATGGTATATATTATATATATATATATATATATATATATATATATATATATATATATATATATATATACACACACACGTTTTTCGGCAGTTTTCGTAACTTAACGGAGAATGTCGAAATCGAAGTAAAAGGATATTCCCGACAAAATGATGCACACAAATGCCATTTTAATTGTGACAAAATATCTCTTGCCGATGCAGGGTACATTTTAAAAGCAAAAACAAATAATAATAATAATAATAATAATAATAATAATAATAATAATAATTAAAAATAACAACAAACTCCCCAAAAAACCCACCCAGAAAGAAAACGAAAAACAAAGAAACAAAGGCACCTACAGTCTCTCTAAGTATACTAACTTACTACTATTATTTTTTAAAATGTGCTTGCCAGGGGCGAATGCACAATTATATTTGTTTGTTTTAGGGGGCAGGGCCGTACCCTGATCAGAATCCTAGGGTGAAGGCACTTCTTTTTATAAACAAATGAAACACTACACAAATTAAACCTTGAGATATGTATGCTATTTTCTGTAGTAAAGAAAAAAAAAAGAGATTCTCAGGGGGGCTACTGCCCGCCTGCCCCTTCCGGAGGCTACGGCCCCATTTCAGAAAAGAGCGCCTACAATCTTCAAAAGTATATTAACAGACATTTTTGTTATTTTATCTGATAAACACTTGGGGGGGGGGGGGGGGGGGGGGGGGGGGGGGGGGGGGGAGGGGGGGAGGGCTTCGTAATACAGAAATGGTGCGCACCCACAGCACCCTCCCCTGGATCTGCGCCTGATAGGGAATAAAGGTAGCGCAGGACTCTGTACAGTATGTACAAATAATAATCCAGTGTTCGTGACCGGCAGGATTGATTATGCGACAGATATAAGATACGTCAAAAAAGTCGATGCATTATAGAAAAGGTTAAATTTCGTTTGGTTAATGGGTATGATATAAAGTATGGAGAATCTGACTACACACGGAAAAAAAACCCCCAACAATGTCATAGTGATTCATACACCGATTCACTTAGGAAAATGATACTATCGCACGCAGCGCCACTATATTTGACAGCGGTAGACTCGTTAACGAGCGGAACAACAGTGGCGTGACGTCACTAAGGATAGGTTTAACGCTGAAACATACACAATGACTAACAAAATACCGTCCGTCTATATAGGCTATAATATATGTTAGTCCTAAAGTAGACGGCAATCACAGGGACCGGCCTCGGTGGCGTAGTGGTTAGGCCATCGGTCTACAGGCTGGTAGGTACTGGATTCGAATCCCAGTCGAGGCATGGGATTTTTAATCCAGATATCGACTCCAAACCTTGAGTGAGTGCTCCGCAAGGCTCAATGGGTAGGTGTAAACCACGTGCACCGACCAGTGATCCATAACTGGTTCAATAAAGGCCAAGGTTTGTGCTATCCTGCCTGTGGGAAGCGCAAATAAAAGATCCCTTGCTGCTAATCGGAAAGAGTAGCCCATGTAGTGGCGACAGCGGGTTTCCTCTCAAAATATGTGTGGTCCTTAACCAAAAGTCTGACGCCATATAACCGTAAATAAAAATGTGTTGAGTGCGTCGTTAAATAAATCATTTCTTTCTTTCTTTGCAATCACAGGACTCTCAGTTTGGCTTCGTAGTCAATAAATATCACGTATCTTGGTGAAATTTATTTGTCTAGTTCGTCGCTTTTGACAGACAGGCCATTTTATGACATCAGTTTCAGTAGATACAGATATGTGGGAATATCCCCCTCTCATTCTCCACCACCGACCCCAGTCTTACCCAAACCCACAATGGACTCATTTTAATGGAAAATAATAGTATTTATACGGTTTGTGTTTTTAAGAAGTCTATAGGCACGTAGGAGCCGAGGGGGGGGGGGGGGGGGGGGGGGGCTCGCCAGTGTTTATTTCGGGACTTTAAAATGTGTTATAATGCTAATACGGAAACCTGACGATAGAACAACCATAAAAATGAGCCCCCCTCCCCTCCCACCCCCCCACACACACACACTTTGAAAATCCGTCCTACGGGCCTGGAAGATAGTTGATCACTCAAATGAAGCAGTTTTTAAAACAAACGTGCTCAAACGATTTATGGTGGACTTTTTATGAATTTGTATCTATGCATGGGGTATTTCAAGCTCTGACTGTAAAAAGGTTTCATCAGTGACAGTACATTTGTATTATCTTATATTGATTTACTCATCCAGCATTACTATATGTGCAAAAATGAAAAAGGTGTGATGATTTTGTATACAATTGTAAAGTAAATAGTCAGTAAATGTTTAAAAAAGTCACTTTTTCCTTTGGTTCGAATGTGTTTAAAACTCCCTTTTAGTAGAGAAGATATATGTATCAAAATTGTGTTGGTGACCTATGATTTGTTTTTTTGACATTCCAGTAATAAAAGGATATGTTTACAATATGTGAAAATTTCAAGGTGTAATGACTTTTAAATTTTGACCGAATAGTAACATTTCCCCTTAAAATCACAGTTAATTCCGTTATCAAGTTCAAAATGTAACGGTATCCTTCTTTTAGAAATATAAATTAAAAAATAGTTGAAAAAGAAATTATTTGGGCGCAATTGTTTTTTCTTTCTTGTTTTTTTTTTTTTTTGGGGGGGGGGGCTACGGTTATTGGGGTGGAGGAAGGTGCATGTAAATCAAGGTAAAATCTTCACAGACAATTAAAAACCATTTAGACATTATGCAACTATAAGTGAATGTATATCTTAAAGCTGCAATACAATCTCTGGGTTTATATGTAGGCCTAGTATTTAGCCACCATCAAGTGTCTTACTGTCGAACGCCATTCTTCGACATGTCTCCCAGAAATAATGTAAATTCTTCTCCATTTTAAACGGGGTGCTATTTCTAACTAATAGAAACATGGAGACATACTTTTATATTGTATGATGACAGTGGACGTTTATTTTAATACAGTATATAACTATTGTGACTATTGTGCCTACACGAATGAAAATAGTTTGGGGTCACTGCAGGTTTGTACATGTGGCCATTAACTTTGTCCAAAAGGGAGGTAATTGGATCCCTGTGACTCCTTCCCTTGGATTCGCTCCTGTATACACCTCGAGAACCTATTACATCCAAAGCCATCACCCTCAGAGGAGGTACATTTTTTTTAAGAGATCGACTCATACCCGAATCCTCAAAATCCTGTGTATAAATATGACGTATGTTTCACTATTAGAGTCGTTTTTTGTTAACTGAAATTACATATTACTTTCATTTTATTGTTTAGCTTATCCATTTTCATACATCCAAAGAGTTTTTAGTCATTCTCATGTTTGCAATGCCACGAAATGCATTTTTCGTAATTCTACAAACGCACGTACGCCTGAGAAGTAACGGTTATGGAGACGAGCTATTTTAGAGGGTATTTCCACTTCTCAACGTCACAGGCTCTTGTTTCACACTATTGTAACTTTATCCAAATGTGTTACAGGTTTGTTAATTAACCAAGCTTGGTGTCCATTTTCATATGCTGAAACTAGGCTCTGCGACTTTAACATAGACACATATGCACATCGATTTGTTGGTAGTACAAACTGGCCACACTGGACATAAATCTTGACGTATACAAGTGTCAAGCTTCCACAACGGTTGCCAGTTTTCAGTAATTGCATTTCGTTTCGTTTGTTTCTCCACACATAACTGCCACCTGCAATATATAGCGAACATCACATATATTCAGTTAACTGCTTACAAATCTGACGTTATGGCCTATTGGATTAGGTGATTCGGACAGAATCGGGCCATGTCGTCAATTATCGAGATATAGCGTTCTCCTAGAAGAGCGCTCGCCATTAACACACATAGATAAACTCGAACATAAAAACACAACACCGCCTTATTTACAATCGGTGCCACAAGTTTGCATCAAGATCCTTTCAGGATAATACAGACGGTGACACTCATAGAGAATAAAGAAAGAAAGAAATGTTTTATTTAACGACGCACTCAACACATTTTATTTACGGTTATATGGCGTCAGACATATGGTTAAGGACCACACAGATTTTGAGAGGAAAACCGCTGTCGCCACTACATGAGCTACTCTTTCCGATTAGCAGCAAGGGATCTTTTATTTGCGCTTCCCACAGGCAGGATAGCACAAACCATGGCCTTTGTTGAACCAGTTATGGATCACTGGTCGGTTTACACCCACTGAGCCGTGCGGAGCACTCACTCAGGGTTTGGAGTCAGTATCTAGATTAAAAATCCCATGCCTCGACTGGGATCCGAACCCAGTACCTACCAGCCTGTAGACCGATGGCCTAACCACGACGCCATCGAGGCCGGTCTCATAGAGAATAATACATGAGTGGCCGTAACAT